>NC_044561.1:128424100-128554100 GCF_007565055.1 Rhinopithecus roxellana | reverse complement strand
GATGGAATGGATTTAATAGTTAGACGATCCTTCATTCTTTTCTTTTTTGTGACACACACACACGTACATACGTGCACTCAAAATGCTTAACTTATAACCAGTTCCATTGCCACTTCATTTACTTGCAAGCCTAAAGTTTGGAAGTTTGCTTCTATTGAAAGAAAAGCTGTAAGATGTTCAACATTATAAAATGTGCATCAGTTGATCTGTTCCCAGACTCACAGAATTTTACTTAACACATATTGTTGCAAAAATGTTTGCATTCCTACTGAAAAATCATTCGTATCACTATTGCAATAGTAGTTATTAAACAGTTAAGGAAAAATTATATTTTCCCTAACATTAAGTATTCATTCCTGAAAAGAGATCGAGAAATAGATACAGATTTTTGTAGCTAGTCTGGAAGGCGTCTCCATGTGCTTTTGAAGAATTTGCAATAGGAGCACAAGGCTCATGTATCCATAGATGCCTGGCATGGAAGCAAATGACCAAGATAAACAGAACACTAGCCAATAGGGAGTGGTGAGAACTGTGGAGTGCTGCAAGCCCCCGTCCCTTTTAATGTGCACCATGGCTTCTCAACCCCAGCTTGTAGTTAGCATGCAGGAATCCATCATCTATGCTGCCAGATCTTCTGGTTTCTCCATGGATTCACAAACCTACATTTCAATTTCCTAAGCAGCACAACTTAAGTAAATCACATGTGGTACCTAAATTCAATGCAAACTGCCTTTTTATAACCTCAAATTTAGAGACACATGTAGTCCTTCATTCTTCATTCTTTCTTATCATTTTCTTTGGTACAGGTCTAAAATAGCATCATTCTAATACTCATCTGTCATATTGGGCAGTGGTGGGGCAGGGTGCTATGGTTTATTTTGTTTGGGGTCAAACGTGAATGAAAAATAAAAATAGGACTTTTCTGAGTTAATTGAGTAGGAGTGGGGAGAGTTCGAGGGGAAAAATGAATATCAGTATAAATATTTGAGCACCTACAATGTGCACGTTCTGGAAATCCATGAGCGAACAAAGTTGATGACGCCCTCATGGCACTTGTAAACATGTATTTCTCAATAATTCTTTAATTGCTATTGTGACTGGTGCTGCAAGAGTAAAGGCTACTACCGTGAGGGCGTCTGACAGCCCTACTCTGGGGTGTCGAGAAAGGCTTCCCTGGGGAGTTGGCATTGAACTTGATATTTGAAGGCTTAGCAAGAGTGGACCAGGCTGAAGTGGCCTGGTGTGGCAAGGAACTTCTGGCCAAGAAGGCCTTGGGTGCAGAAGTCTTGAGGTTGGAGAGAGCAGGTGCATGAACAGAGGAAGGTTGGCACAATCGACTCCAGTGAGAAAGAGAAAGATGGTAAGGAAGGAGGTTCAGAAATCAGATTGGGTTTCAAGGACACATGAAAGTGTTTGGTCTTTTTAAAAAGATGACTTGCAATGTGGCAACTTGGCCGTAAAGAGTTAACAAAAAGAGGAGTATGGCATGAGTATAGGCCTTTCAAAGTGAAAGACAGGAAGAAGCAGAAAACATGTGTTGGAGAAAATAATTTCTTGGTGATGACATTAGCATGGAATAGTTACCATCCTGGAGAAGGTGCTAGAAGATACAGGGGAATGATAAGAGTCATCTAAGAAAGAAATGTGTGTTTGTGTGTGTGTGTGAGTATGTATGTATACTCGTGTGTATGTATGTATACTCATGCGTGTATGTGTGTATAAGCGTGTGTGTGTATGTATGTATACTTGTGTGTGTGTGTGTGTGTGTTTGTGTGTGTGTGTTTGTATTTCTGGCATATCCAGATATCCAGTTGAGTATTTGCAGAGTGATGTGAGCATGACATGGTTAATGATTAAAATCCAAATTAGGTTTCATCAGGAAAATTAAAATAATTTTAAAAATAATAATACAACACAGCAGATAGTCTGGCTGTATTTCCTACTTTTATTCATAATACTAATTTATATCATTAGAAATTATGTGTAAGGGTGTCTACCCTATCAAGCCTATATTTTTAAAGAAGGCATTTAAAGAAAGCATTTTGTATTTCACACCAGGAAACCAATTTCACTGAATTGTATGTGGGTTAATATTGATATTCAAGGCAAAAAAGACTAATTTAAACCAATACATAACTAACCTTGATATTAGAATTGAGAATGAAAGCCCAGTTTAGAGCGTTGAGCATGATTTTCTTAATGATATGAACAGTGTGTTTAGTCTTTATGAAGAAAAAAATCAAGAGAAGAAACACTGGATAGAAAGAGGAGAGAAGGAAGTAGGTAAAGGCATTTCAGGAATATAGTTAATTGGGTAATTGGGGATTGGGTGTCACTTGAACTTAAGCCTGTGGTTAATTCATGGCTTATTCTTCAGGAATGACATTGGCAGGGCAGTTATTGGAATAATGAATTGCTCACTTGTCCTGGGCAAATAGAAAATTCCCCTGGTTGAATAAAATAGTGGGAGGAGGCATTTGATAGGCTTATAATGGCTTAAGAGCCTGGGTGAGGGTTCTTCCCCCACCCTGGCAGTCAGAAAAGAGAACTTTGGGGGATTGGATATTTTCAGCAAAGGGGCATAATTAAGAAAGGATTATAATCACCTTTTTTTTTTTTTAAAGGGAACTGACATTGATACTTAAAGCATTTTCAAAATGAACGTCAAAAACAGAGCTAAACAGCAGAATATTAAGTCAAGGTAGGGGGGTGATATAATAAGGAATTTGAGGAATTTTAGAGGAAAAGTGTTGATACAAGGGCCGAGCTAGTCAAGTGTCAATTATTCCAGTTTTAAAAATTGAGTAGCATATCCCCTTATTCATGGGAGTACATTCCAAGACCCCCAGCAGATGTCTGAAACCTCAGATCATACCGAATCCTATATATGTTATGTTTTTCCTATACAAACGTACCTGTGCTAAAGCTTAACTTATAAATTAGGCGCAGTAAGAGATTAGCAACAACAATAATAAAATAGAACAATTATGATAATATATCTAGTAAAAGTTATTTGAATATTGTCTCTCTCCTGTCTCTCTCTCTCTCTCTCTCTCTCTCTCTCTCTCTCTCTCTCTCTCTCTTTCTCTCAAAATATCGTGTACTGGCTGGGCATGGTGGCTCACACCTATAACACCAACAATTTGGGAGGCCAAGGCAGGAGGACTGCTTGAGCCCAGGAGTTCAAGACTAGCCTGAAACACCAGTGAGACCAATCTCTACAAAAAAAAAAAAATACAAAAAAATTAGCTGGGCATGGTGGCATGTGCCTGTGATCCCAGCTTCTCAGGAGGCTGAGGCTGGAGGAGCAGTTGAATTAGGGAGGTTGAGGCTGTAGTGAGCCATGATCATACCACTGTACTCCAGCCTGGGTGATAAAATGAGAACCTACTTCAAAAAAATCCACACACAAAAAAAGCAAAAAACATACAAGCAATATTCTGTATGGTGCCCACTCTTCTTTTTCTTGTGATGATGAGAAATGATAAACTGTGTGTGCAAAGAGATGACATGATGAAGCGGGACAGCTCAGGATTTCATCACGCTACTCTGAAAGGCATATAATTTAAAACTTAGGAATTATTTCTGGAATTTTCCATTTAATGTTTTTGAACCGTAGTTGACCACAGGTAACTGAAACCGCAGAAAGCAAAACCACAGATAAGTGGGGACTACAGTAAAAAGAGAAATCATTCCATAAACTTTCAATGTTAATTTTTTTGGCCCCAAAGTTTAGAAGATTCAGAGAAGAAAGATTTTCCCAGTCAAAAAGCTTCTGCCCAAACTCAGACTTTTCAGATATCTTGTTGAAGGCAGATGTCTATGTTATTTCAATGGCAAATGGCAGACCCTTGGACCAACCACCAAAGATACTCAATTATTTCCATTAATGCAGTGAAGGGACTAGAAAATCCTTTACCCAAAATTCCTCCCCCCCCCAAATTCCAAAAAAAGTCCTAGATTGGGAACTCTGTGGATTTTTGTTTGTGTGTTTGATTTTTTTCTAATATGACTTCATGGCATCTTGTGTTTCAGGGATGATCTAAACTATATCATCATCAGTGTCACCGTCATTGTTGATTCTCTTAGTCTTTTAGGGCAGAAAAAAAGGCTTTCATCCATGGGTCTACCCTCCCCTTCTCACCTACCATTTTCTCCTCATCCTCCGATGTAAATACAGAGCACCTACTCCAACCACAAAGCCAGTCATTCAGGATCCATTGCCGCAGACTGGGTGCTGCAGTCTTTTGGATGAAAACCAGGAATCTGGATTCCTAACTGGAACCCTGGAGGATGGTTATACACGTCGAAGTTTGAGAACATCCCTCTATTCCACCCACCACGTTGCATCACATGGCAGAATGAGGAAAGATTGATCTTTGAACAATTCCCCATTTTGATAGGATCATCAAAATCCTGTCTCCACAATCCTCCATGTCTAAACACACACTCCTAAAGGAAGCATAGTAAAACAATGACAACAATAACAAAAAGATGGCACTAGTAACTCAGAGTGGAAAACATGACTCTGCTGTTCAGTGGTTAGGACCAGCTGGATGCAAGATCCTTTGGTCGGATTTTGTGTGTGCCCAGCCTGTGAGCTTTAGGAAGGAGGTCAGTTGGTTTCTTTTTCTTGGCCAACTAGATTGGAAACAAAACAAAACAAAATAAAATGCTGATATGCTGAGTTATGACAAACTGAGACAGATGTCATGAGAGGAAAAATGACAGCTTTACTGCTGCAGTGATTACAAAAAACACAGCAAATTAACCACCAATATGGCTTTGTATGTAGAGTGAAACAACTTTATTGCATTGTAAATTGGAGACCTAGAACATATTTTAGGAGTGTCACACTTGAAAAGCTAAAGATTTTCCCCAAATTGCCATTAATATTTTTTTTTATTTTATCAGTTTTATTTTCCACCCAACAGAAAGCTGAAACTGGAATTTTTTTTCCTCCCTAGAAAAATTTTATTTTGTAGAGTTGGACATTTTCTTTATTAGGTTGTCTCTGTAAGAGTTACTTAGCTATAATAAAACAGTCATATTTATAACTTAATTAAATCTAGCCATTTAAACAGAAATACTTGTAAGTAATACCAATAAAATTAGAAAAGTGAATATCACAGTTGATAAGTTTTGCTAGCTTTCTTTATTAGTATCTTTTATGTAACTCAGGGAAAAAATATACTGATCCAGCTTGGCTTGAATTTTACTGTGAAAAATCCTCAGATGAGTTAATATTTGTTTGCTGTGTTTTAAGTTATTGAGCTAAGCAGGGGTGTCATGAATGAATGTACAGTTTGTGCACTGTGCAAGGCTACCATATCTCAAGAGCTCCAATTCATATCCTGGGATCCTCTTTTGGTTCCAATTTCAAATACCACAACTGTAGCTGAGAATCTCACTTTTAATGCCAACAACAAATTATTAAAACCTTTATTTCCAATGTAACAATGGCCAGATAAGTAAACCCAAAGTTTTAAATAAAACAGGACCAACAGTGTTCATCTAATCCAACATGATTACATTATTAATAAAAAGCCAGGACCTTATTTTATGCTATCTAATTCTAATAGTTCAGAACCAGCAGACGTATTCCGTTTTGATCAGACTGTGTATTGACCAAACACATTTCTGAAATGAATTTTTTTGAATATCAAAGAGTACACAACAGTATGTGGAAAATTAGGGTAGGAGCATAGTAGGATCTCAAGAAATGTTTGTTTCGTGGTTAATTAAATAAACAGATGGCTGAATGACCATATATTCCTTTTATGTAAGGAGGAAAATTAAAATCGATCTGTAATTGCCCAGAGTCAGTTTTAGGGACTGTTTTCTTTATGCTGGGAAAACTGAACAACCCCTAGCTGCCTTTGGAAGCCATACCTTTTGGCTAAAGAGTGAATGATTCAACTTCTTTGAGTCATTCCCCATCTGCTTTCCCAACAGCATTATTCTTTTCTGTGCCTGGCAATGGTCCATGCACTTTATGAAACAAAGTTATGAGGTAGGTACAATTGTCACCACATTACAGATGAGAAAAGGGAAGCATGGAGAATTGAGAAACGGGGTCTTATGCTAGTCAGTGATACAGCTGGGATTTGATCCACGATATCTGGTTTCAAAGCCAGTGTTCTTGACCACTGCACTATGGCCCATGACTGTTCAGAGAGCTACTCATACAGATTTATACTTCAATGTACAATATTTCGAGATAAACAGTCCTATAGTGAATCAGTGCTACCCAGGGCTGGCCAGAGGTCTTGCATCCTAATTACCAGTGGGGTCACTTTGCTATCCAGTAGGCACCCTTGGGTCCATTTGTCTGACTTTATCACCTTCCATTCTTGTTTCTCATCTCTGTTTCTGTTCAGTTAGCCACCAATCGACCTTCTTTGGTCCCTTACTCCTGGGTGTGTTCCATCTCCTCACTGCTCAGAACATGGTCCGCAGAGCAGCAGTATCAGCATCATCTGGATTCGTTAGGAATGCACAATCTCAGGCTTCTGCCAACCCAGATGAATCAGGATTTTCATTTAGCAAGATCCCCAGGTGGTTCAAACACACTTTAAAGCTTGGGAAGTTTGGGTGTGGTATCTATTTTCCAGAACCCCAAGCAGTTGGACCAATTTAGAACATTCCTTTGGTTTGGGAAGGTTTGCTTCTCCATTTCACTCTAGGACTTCCTTGTTTTCTTCAACAGGCCCCCTTTACAGCCCTAACCAACCACACGCACACACACACACATGCACACATGCATGCACACCTACGCACACGCACAGATGCACCGACACATGTGCATAAGTACACATCTTGGGAAGGCAGTTTTCTTTTCTCGCTCATGTCTCAGCCTGCCTTGGCTCTTCCCAGCTTCTCTCTCTGTCCCTTGCACCTGCCACTTTAGCTAAGATCGCTCCTCTCCACAACAGTGGATCCCACTCTAAAATTTCAAAAAACGACAAAATGCTGGGGAAATTAGCTCCAGGTTGCTCTCTCTTTTGCTGTGCCGAATAAAGACATTAAACTGAAACAAGACAAGGTACCCTAGCTGATAACTATCCCTTTATGATCTCAAAAAAAAAAAAAAGAATAGGGTTTAGCACATTTTACTTGATAAAAAATTCACTATATTTTCTTCTTGTTTTTCTTGTTTCATCTCAGTGTGATTGGAGGAGTTTTAGTATAGCTTCACAGAGTAATATTTATAGATCACTTCAGATTTTGTGACCATTGCAGCAAAAAGGTTGGGTGATCAGCCATGTCTTTCTCTCCTTTGAGTCACCTACTCTCAGGAAGATTTTATTATCGCAATTAAAACAAGAGAAGTAAAGGCTTCCCAACAGGCTCTACTTGTTAATGGAAGTTGGCTATTTCCTGTGTGAAACTCTCACATCCCTATTTGCCCTCAATGGCTTCTGAGCTTGAGCATTTTTTTGTTATACAAATACAGCCAGCTTTATGAAGAGGAAATACATAGAGATAAGGTACTAAAGAATTTTAAATGACACTACCCTGGAACTTCAAGTGTTCTCCATAAGAACAGGAAACGGTCCTCAACATAGGTTAATTTAACAATTGTTTATAGTGTGTGGTCCTTGTTGTCTGGACTGGGCGAGAGTTCTTGTCATCCATTCTTTGCTACCGCACCAGTAGACACTACTTTAAGTAGTTGTTTGTGGAATTATTAATATCATTCCTTTAATTGTGGTCTAGTAGGACCATATCTGTTTTGTTTACCATAAGATCCCCAGAAACCAACACAGTGGTGATGACTACATGTGATAACTTACAGTAAGTGGCACTAAGCAAAGATGAAGCATAGGCTGATTACTTTTATTTAAGCATCAATTATAGCTTTCTATTGCCTATGTGATTTTAAAAAAAATCTCCTTTCCTTTGCATTCAGGCTCATTTATTCATTCAAATAGTATTTATGACACTCCTACTGTGTGCCAGGTAGAGTTGAATCCACTTGGGATAAAGGGATAGAAACAAAAGACAATACTTCCTGCAGCCATGGAGTTTACTTTCAATTTCCTGCCTCATGATGATGATATGAAAGTGAAATGAGCAATGAGTGTGTATTAGTCAGCTCAGGCTGCTGTAACAAAATGCCATAGACTGGGTGGGTGGCTTAAACAACAAACACTTATTGCTCACAATTCTGGAGGCTAGAAAGTTCACAATCAAGGTGCCAGCATCATCAAGTTTCCGGTAAGGATTTTTCTGGCTTGTAGAAGAAACAGTCTCCTCATATGGCAGAGAGACAGAGAAAGAGAGAGAGAGAGAGAGAGAGAGAGAGAGAGAGAGAGAGAGAGAGAGAGACAGAGACAGAGAGAGAGAGAAGAGAGCAAGTGCGCAGCCTCGTGTCTCTTCTTATAAGGGCACTAATACCATCCTGAGGATTCCACCCTCGTGACCTAATTACTTCCTCAGGGCCCCTCTTTCTAATACCATCACATTGAGGGTTTGGGCTTTAACATGGGAATTTGGGGGAGGGGACATAATTCAGTTGATAGCAGCATGTTGAAGTGATTAGAGAAATTCTGTACATGTGAAGAATGCAGAAAAATTTCTTCACCTATTTATGGAGCATTAGCTATGAACCAGGAGCTGTGCTGGGATTTGGGGACCAGGTGGTGACTGCAGGCACCTGGATTCCTGCTGCTCATGGGTTCCTAGGCAGTGCTCTCTGCCCTGCCTCAGGTTCTACCCTCCTCTTCCTCTTGACTAAAGCTCCATTTTCTCCTCCTTCAAGAACCTCTCCCTTCCTCTTTCCGTGCTAGGAAATGTACCCTTAGCATTTTGTATCTATCTCTTGTTAACATTTATAACCCACTTTTTCTTGGCCTACTTGTTAATACCTTTCAGTAGTCCTGGGAACCCCTCAAGATCAGGGACAGGGACTTAATATTTTCATATCGTTCCAAATCCTGCTCCCCTTCCCCTCCCTGAAGCCCCAGTCCAATGCTTCGTACAGAATAAGTCGTCTGTCTGTTTGTGTGGAATGAATGGATACATACTGTAATGTCACCCCTGTGTTTAAAACTCCCAGTGACTTCCCAGGCTGCATTTAAAGCCTAATTCTTTGCCCTTGTCTCTCCTCTGCCCAGCTCCCCACCTCTCCAGTGTGGAGTAGCACCATTCCCTCTCTCACTGCCCCACACTGCATGGTGGCCACCAGTCTTTCCTTCTGTGTCTGAAAACAGCTGGCCCCATTCTCTCTTCTCAGTTTTACACTTGCTGTTTTCCTGATTCTTCCCATGGCCTGGCTTCTCTTCATCATTCTCACTATCACCTCCTCTGAGAAGCCCTCTGTAATCACTTTGCTGAACTGATCTCTTCTTTTCCTAGATATCCTCTTTCAACCTTTTCAAATTGCATTTTCCTCATAGCATTTATCATTGTGTGAAATTATCTTGTTGTATATATTTCATTTCTTGTATGGTAGCAGTGGTTCTCAACTGGGACCATTTGCATCCCAGGGGACTTTTTTTATTATCACAGCTGGGGAAAAGATGTCACTGGCTTCCAGCGTGTAGAACCAGAGATGCTGCCAAACGTTCTACAATACACAGAACACCCCCAGCTCCCCCTAGCAAATAATTATCTTTGGCGACAATGTCAACACTGCCAAGATGAGAACCCCAGGATAGAAATCGCACAGTGAGGATGGGGTCTCTTCTGTCTGGTTCTTGTCAGTGTTCTCACGGTCTCAAATAGTATCTGGCACAGCACACTCCTTTAGCCAATGTTTGTGTCATGGGTACATTAAGTGCTATATTAAAATATAGGAGGGTAATGTGACTTGGGGGCCTCTACTTCATTATTTTGGAAGAAATAGAATCAGAATTCAATGCCGTTAGACATTCTCTAGTAAAATGATGCCGTTAACTTGCTGATGATCATGCTGCCAGGACAGGATGGGAGGGTGAGAAGCAGGGGAAAGGGGTGCTTCTCTCACCTCTATTCTTAAGGATGCTGAGAAGTACACCTTGCCCACTGTTCAGGGGGCTCAAAGTAAAGACAGCACCTATCTGTGTCATGACAAGAGGTTGTGCTAGAAAGGGAAGAATTTTTAAAAATAATAAAAATCCCGATTTAATGATAAATAATCATGCTCTGCCTCTGACATTAAAGGGCATCATTGTCTCGACTCAGCGATGTAAATCACCGTAATGGACGAATCCTTTAAAAGTAACATGGAATTTAAAAATGGAAAATATGAGGACTGCGCAGGATGACTGTGAAAATCATCCGTTTATTATCTAGGTGTGCTTAATAATCCGCTGCCTGGGGAAGATTCATTTGCTAACCCCGAGGAATGGCTCATTTTCCAATTCAATCATTCAGGCAAGCACTGCCTAGGACTTCTCTTCCTCCTCCCTTCCCCTCCCCACTCATGACTTCTTTCGTCACTGTCTAGAAAGAGTCTATCACTGCCATAACTTCCATTAAAGCCTCCACTAAACAGTTTCAAAAGAACAAGGTGGGTTCACCATGAGCTGGTGCAGTTAGCAACAAATCAGCCTTTAATTGGCGAGAATGACTCATTTGAAAGGGATTATTAGCCGAATGTTAATTGATTAGTGGAACTAAAGCAATTTAAAGTGAACAGAGCCTTAGCCTTCCTCCACCCATCCTCAACGCAGGCATCTTCCCACCACATGACTCACCCTCTGTAAGGTGTGAGCATTCCTGGTCTGCAGAGAAATGGGTTTTCCCTTCTATGGTTTCCAGAATTTTGTGAGAGGCTTTGAAATCAAGAAATGGAAATCAAGTAAATACATGCAAAAAGACAATCTACTACCTGATATGCCTGTATCAGATAGAATGGGCTGGATTATGCTGCTATAACAAACAGCCCCTAAATCACAACGACTTAACACATCGAACATTGACTTTCTGTTCACACTACTCATCTACCATTAGTTCAGGGTGGTGGGCTCCACGTTGCATGCCCATAAAGCTGACCTTACATAATACACAAACCCCAGATCACAATGACTTAACACAACAGAAGTTTACCTTTCACTCGTGAGTTGCAGGTAGGGGGCTTGCTTATTGTCATCACCAACTGCTAAGGAGACAGGGACGTTATTCTCTACCATGGACTTGGAGGAGAAGGAGAATGGAAATAACTGTAAGAAACCCTGTTCATTACCCCAGTGCCTAGTGCCTTCTACAATTAAAGAACATTAGTCATCATCATGTTCCCTTCCCCAACAATTGACACCATTATTGAGGTTTGCCTATGTTCAGATATGTGCTCATTGCTTTATGTGCAGTAGCTCATTGAATTTTCACAACAGCTCTGTGGCATAGAGAGCACTGTAAATCTCCTTTTCTGAAATGAGGCTCAGGACAATTAATAACTTGCCCATCATCTCACCTAGTAACTTACAGAACTGGTTTGATCCCTAGTTTGCTTGACTCCACAGCCCATGACATGCTACAAGTCGTACTGAAATAAGTCCTCTCTGTCTTTCTCTCTGAGTATCTCTCAAAGTGCAGTGGATGTAATTCCGGTGTTTCACAACATGATTTTACATAGCATATGGGCCATCATTTTTTTCTTTAACAGTTGATATGTATTGTAATGTGTATGTGAAAAGATACAACTCTTGGCAAAATCATGATCTAATAGATATTATTGCTTAAGTTGAGGCTTAACTGAATTTTTAAGTTTAAAAATAGTCAAGTTTTAAAATTAGGTAAATATAATAAGAGTGGTACATAGATTTAGGGAAAAACATGAAAGTGGTACACAATTAATGGAGGTTTGAAAATACGAATCTTTTCACATAAATAATCCATTGAACAGCCTAATATTTACTAAGATTGTCTGTGGGCTAGAGAATACTTTAACATCACCCACTTTGGGAAGTATTTATCATCTTCCTTTTAATGCATCTTCACTCCAATGGTTAAGAACTTTCTTTCTGTGCTTCAGAAATATGTTGTATAGTTTAGGAGCAATCATATTGTATCATAGTTATTTAACGTGCCTCTCTTTCACAATAGACTATCTAACTTTCATGGGATTTTATTAATCTTGGTATTTTCACCTCCTGATCCAAATAGATACTTTACAATAAAATCACGGAACTTACCTATGTGGAGTATTCAATGCCGTGAAAGGGATGAACATCGCATCAGTAGGATTCTGCTGCAAATAAGAAGGAAAACATCACATTCAAACTGTTTTATAAGAAATTTACTGGCTCATGTCATTGAAAAACCCCAAAATCATATGTATATCAGGGAAGGCTTGCTCTAGCAGCTGGACAATATCACCAAGAAGACAACGTCTTTCTGTTTCCTACCATTGCTTGCGGCCTCAAGATGGCAGCTAGAAGGCTCTGGAGTTATAAACTTCCTCATTCATATCCAACAGGAAAGAGAAAGTATCTTTTTCCTGTCTTTCCCAGCAGTTTTGTAGACAGTCACTGGGAATAGACCACCTTATGTCATATACCAAGTTCCCAAACCATTACCAGTTTTCAGGGGCATGAAGTGAGCTCATTGGCTTGGTCAAGGTCACCTGCTCCACTGCTAGTCCTGGAAATGGGGTCTGGGTTTCCAGAATTCTGCAGAGGATCTAAAGGAAACCAGGAGCTAACAGAAGCGGGAGGGCAGGACAGCAGATAACAAGAAACATGAATCTGACTGACTCCAGTGAACTGGAAGCATTTTGTAACTAGCATTTAATGCCCCTGTGTCACCTTGAAAGCGATGACTTCGCCTTTGTCCCATCACAGGTCACCACTGCCTTTAAATCAGATTACCTAAAAGCAGTGTTGAACTTTAACACATCTTTCCATATGCTGTGCTTCCCGTAGGCAGGATTTTGCATTTGTACTATTTTGTCCAGCCCCTTTTCCTGGTTTCCTTTTGCATACCATAAAGATCATGAAAAAGCTTAATTCAGGACACAACTCTTAGGTTCTCAACTCTACACTGAGATCCTGTTTTGTTTCACCTTGCTACTAACGTCTTCCCCAATTTATCTTTCTATTCATTTTTCTGGATGTTTGTCCAATTTAAAAATATGTTAGGATTATTTTTAGATCCTAGTCATTAGTGCTATGAGACTGTTTTCAAACAGATTTATTCTTTTCTCTCATTTTCTCAGTATTTGATTCCTTATTTAAAGTGCTTTTCTCCTTTTAGGCTTTTTACAAATCTAAACATTGGGAGGAAAAAATGAGGGAAAGGACCAATTCTCTATATTTGTGTAACTGTAAGAAAACTGTGCCCTACTCTTTTCTGGCTACTTGGCACATAGGTTACAGGTCATGAACTGTTTGAAGGCCTGCAGTTCAAATGAGATCCACAGATCTGGTATGTTCCTCCCAGGCTGTGTTTAAAATAAACAAGTGTTAGTTGCCGATTTTTTTTTTTTCTTTTAAAGGAGACTTCATTTAAATTTCGGGATATTTTATATCCAAGTCTAGAATCTAGCCTTCTTTAAAACTTGATTTGAAAACACTGAGGCCACTATCCTATATGGCAATAATTGGGTGGAGCTTTCACCGTTTGGGCTTACAACTCCCACTGTGACTGCTGGGATGAGGCTCAAACTTCTGAAACTCTGGGGCCAAGGAGAGGAGAATAGCTACAGTTTCTTACTGAGGAAATGGAGTGGTATCAGGGGGTTGGGACAGACCCTTGTTGTTGAATGTCCAGAGGTGGTGCCTGTGATGTTGACCCCATAGGTGAGCTCATGTGATGTAAGAAAGGTCTTGCCTTTACGTGAATCTACTATATATTCCACCACTTTGGAATTACATCCTCGTGGGCAAGTTGCCCACTTCCTCCAAGCCTCCATTTGTGTTTGTGAAATGAGGACAGTCTTACAATCTATTCATAGAATTGTTTTAAGAATTAAATGAATCCAGAGGCCGGGCGCGGTGGCTCAAGCCTGTAATCCCAGCACTTTGGGAGGCCGAGACGGGCGGATCACGAGGTCAGGAGATTGAAACCATCCTGGCTAACACAGTGAAACCCCGTCTCTACTAAAAATACAAAAAACTAGCCGGGCGAGGTGGCGGCGCCTGTAGTCCCAGCTACTCCGGAGGCTGAGGCAGGAGAATGGCATGAACCTGGGAGGCGGAGCTTGCAGTGAGCTGAGATCTGGCCACTGCACTCCAGCCTGGGTGACAGAGCGAGACTCCGTCTCAAAAAAAAAAAAAAAAAAAAAAAAAGAATTAAATGAATCCATGAGTCCACAAAGCATTGAGCACAGGACTTGTCCAGTGGAGAAAGTCTCATGAAGGTTGGTTATCACTCTCTTCGTGTATTAGTCTGCTTTCACACTGCTATAAAGATACTACCTGAGACTGGGTAATTTATAAACAAAAGAGGTTTAATTAACTCACAGTTCTGCCTGACTGGAGAGGCCTCAAGAAACTTACAATCATGGTGGAAGATGCAGGGGAAGCGAGGCATGTCTCACATGGTGGCAGGAGAGAGAGTACACAGGGGAAACTGCCACTTTTAAAACCATGAGATCTCGTGAGAACTCCCGCACTACCATGAGAACAGCATGGGGGAACCACCCCCATAATCCAGTCATCCCCCACCGGGGTCCCTCCCTCGACATGTAGGGATTATAATTCAAAATGAGATTTGGGTGGGGACAATCACTTCATCACCATCGGTCCTTGTGTTATTACTACTTCTATTATTGTTGGTCCATTTTGGTTTTTTATTCTAGTTCTTCCTTTCTCTAATCTCCTTTTTTCTCAGTCTCATTTCATTTTACTTAGCACAGCATCCTTGCAGACAAGGTGGTGGTCAATATTTGTATTTCCCAGATGGCCAACGAAAGCAGCCACGTAGAGCCTAAGAGCTATATCCTAACTTGCATTACAAGCTAGGATCTGGTGTTCACGAAAAACCACCTTCATTTCTGCTATTTGTAAAAAGGTCTGAAACCACTAGCTTCTTGTGGCTATTTTTGGCCCCATAAAGAGGTCCTGACTCTTGAAATACTGGTCACATTCCAATTAAACAGATTGTCATTTGCCTCCCTGGGCCAGGGGTGAGTCTCACCACTTACTTCTTGCAGGAATTGCTAAGACCGAGTGGGTCTAAGCGGGGTGCACCCCCACTGTGAAACTGAGTAGCCAAAATCCAAAGACCAGGGATAGCCTCAGGTTTACACTGTGACATTGTGTTCCTGGATAAAGAATCTGATAAAAATAAAAGAAGCTGCTGTATCTCTGTTTTCTACTGGAGAGAAATCTCCACAGTCTAGCAGTTAAGACCATAGGCTCTGGAAACAGACCTGAACTCCAACCTCAGGCACACCACTTACCAGCTATGTGACCTCAGGCTAGTATTAACCCTCAATTTCTTCATCTGTATACGTGGAACCATATTAATGTCTACCTTTTAGGATGAGTATGTGAATGAAGTAAGGCTTGTAAAGCACTTAGCATACATCTGGACAGAGGGAGCTCTACACAAACATTTGTTGCTGTTATGACTGATACAAATGGTGCACCCAACCATGGCAGTTTAACACACATTTATTTCTCCCTCCTCTCCCTTCCCAACCCTTCCCCTAATGCTGTGGAATAGCACTTGGATTGAATAAAGGAGGGAAATATGGTTTTAGGACAATAACTGAACCACTTTGGATTTTTTCTGGGGGGAAGGTGTGCAGGAATTTAAGCAGCATCAGCCTCACCTAGGAACTTGTTAGAAATTCAGACTCTCAGACCCCACCCCAGACCTACTGAATCTGAAACTGGGATGATGGAACCATGCGCGCTGTGTTTAGCAAGCCCCACTGGTGATTCTGATGCACGCTAGTTTGAGAACCACTGGTTTAAGTGGAAGTTGGAATTCCGCTGATGCTGAATCAAATTGGGTTTTGCCTTCTTTCTTCCTTTCTTCCCCTCTACTTACAATGCCTTTGTCAGCCTATTTGGAACCAAATTTCTCTGTCTCATAATGGGAAGAAAAAGCATTTCTTCTAATAATTTTTCCCCTTATGATAAATATGCATCTCTGTTTTTTATTTTTCAAAAACCCCAAAAAAGTTTGGGACCAGCCTTTACCAACTCCAGCAGGAACTGATCATAAGTCCAATGAATGTATTCTTAGGAAGGACTTGCCCTAATTATCCATGGCAGGTTCATCTGACTGTGTCTCTACAACCAAGCCATGTGCTAGATGGCAAGGGAGGAACCTGCATTTCTATGTTAAGTAACACTGATGTATCCAGATACTTGGTTTTTAAGTAGTAATTTTTTTTTCAACTTTCAGGCAAGTAAAAGAAACAAAGTATCACTGAGGCTATTTGAAGGAATCTTGGGACCTGAGTATGTTTATTAAGTATTTTTCTTCTTTCTTCTTCCAAAAAGAATTTGAGATGATTTTCCAATAAAAGACAGAGATAAAATAAAATCATAAAAGTATCATGGTGGAGGGAGAAATAGGGGCTCATAATGAAGGAGCAGATCAGTTGTGCCAGAAAACCTAAGCTAAGAAGAGCTATGCTAAGTGACTGCAAAATGAAACTCAGAGGTCCCTGGCTGCAAAGGCAAAAAGAGAAACACGATGAGTCACAGAGCCTTTGCTCGCTAACAAGAAAGCAGATAATTCATCAGGAAAGAAAAACTATTTCCTAGCACTAGACTCTAAGAGAAATTTATCGTGGAGTTCCTTACATAAGGTACATGAGTATGTATATTTAACACAGATCTCCGGCGTTAACCATGGGATTTATCTGTCTTTTAGGGAAGTAAATTTCAGAGCTCAGCAGGTTGACAGTGTCTCTTCAAATTTACAGTGTCAACGTGCAGTAAAGTAGCTGCTTCCCATAGCCCGTTTTACTGGGCCGTCTATCAATATTTGATCAAATTGGGCCAAAGTTTCAAACTGCCCTTAAATTATACCCAGAGAAAGTGCTTGTACATGCAGAATGCCTGAGTGGGCTTCAAAATTGAGTCCTTGTGAACGGGAAGCATCTTTTAAAAATATATCTGCACCGTTTGCTCGAGTGTGAATCCTTCCTAAGAATGCTTATGAAGTAAATCTATCTGCAAATCCATAGTTGCCCATAAAAATGCCAAGCACATGGCTTGTTTCCCCCAGGTATATAGACAATGATTTATGTGTAATCGTGTCTCTAATTGTACATACATCTAATTGTACACACATGTAACATGAATAATGTTATTCACAGAACATATGTGTTTGAATAAAATAGGAGTTTCTTTGTGTGAACCTAAAGGATCGATTGAGATGATAAAATGTCATCGTTGCTCTGACTACGTCTTCGATATTTGTATGGAATAATTACATGAATAGGTCCAGTGGTTTTATTACCATGGCGATGCATTGGGTGTTACTGCTTCTCTTCTTGTCTAAACTGGGTTTCCAGGACGCTGCTGGAAAATGCACCTCCATAATCCTCGGATCGCCCCCCAGATCTGCTCCTGACTCCAAACGAAAGTAAATTCTTACCACCTGGGAATGTTTTCCTTCAGCCTAAAACACTCTCTGTTCCATATTCTTGAAATCCCAGGATGGAAGTCTTGCTTGAATTATAAGTCTTGCTGGTTGAAGCATTGCTACATTTTTCGGGTGTATTGTTTCACCTTAATATATAAGATATTTTTACTGTCCGACGTGAGACACTTGGAGCCAGTGTTCGTGGCCTTTCAAGGCTGGTTCCTATCCCATAGTCAGAGACATAATCTATAGAGCCTTTAACTCAATGGGAAATGACAGAAATTGCAGTGGGAGGCAGAATTTTCTCCAAATGTTCTTCCCCTGAATTGTTGAGTATTAAACCTCAGCATAAACCTAAATGTTCAGAGATAGTTCTCTCCTTAAATATTAACCAAATGGTTTTGGCAATTTACATTTTTAGCCACTACGCAGGAGTACATTCCATTTAGAAAACTCGATGTTTTAAGTGTCGGAAGATGTGACAGCGGCATTAATACTTGAAGCCATCATAGTTCAAGTTATAGTTGCAGTATTGCGTTTTAACTCTTGTTTTTTGTTTGTTGCTTTTTGCTTTTTTACGAGTTATCAAGTTCTCATGTTTCAAATATCATTTTTCTTCCTTATAGTTAAAAACAACAACAGCCAAAGCCCTTGCAGTGAATATTTTGTGATATTCAAACCTGTGGGAAACAGGAATATCAAGGAAATTTCTCTTCTGTGGATTTGCTAGTATTGTGAAAATTTTGTGCTGTTTACAAACAAGCAAATTGTCCACTGAAACGCAGCACACCAGTGAGCAATCTTTAAGCAGGGTGGGGAATCTGACTTGAGCGTTTTCCTGAGTGCCCTCTGTTTGCACCATTAGTGTTAAATGTCTGTCAGCCTTTCCATTGTAGTCACTGTTTTTCTGGGATTTATTACTCAACTCTGAAAACCAGCTCCAGGCTACAAATTGCCGTAAAGGGGAGGCCATTTTTTTTACCCCTATTGAAGTAGTGTGGGTGGGAAGGAGAAAAAGTATTCATTCCACCCTCTTACGTTTTTTTTTTTTTTTTTTTTGAGTCAAAAAACAAAAAGACTGTACTTATAACCAGAGTGTGTGGCTTGATAGTTTATCAAAATAAATATGTACATAAATTATTCTCTTATCTTAAAACTGTTGGATGATGTTGAGAGATGATCGTTAGTAGGTCAAGCCAAAACTTGATATTTTCAGGGGAAACTAAATCATATGTTCTGCTTTTAATCTGGTGTTTCCTGGTTTGTGTTTTAAGGGAAATGTCCCTCATTGGATGGACCTTTATTTTGTGCCTTGGAACCAGGCATATGTGATAACAGGATACATAAAAGGTGGTAATTGTCCCTGACCACAAATAATTCATGGTCTAGGTAGGAGAAGAACATTAAACCATGGTTTCCTACCATGTGCACTTGTTCTGGCAGATTTTGTTTTTATTATACTTCAAGATCTGGAGTACATGTGCAGAACATGCCGGTTTGGTTACATAGATATACACATGCCATGGTGGTTTGCTGCACCCATCAACCCATCATCTACATTAGGTATTTCTTCTAATGCTATCCCTCCCCTAGCCTGCCACCCCCCGACAGGTCCCAGTGTGTGATGTTCCCCTTCCTGTGTCCACGTGTTCTCATTGTTCGGCTCCTACTTATAAGTAACAACATGCGGTGTTTGGTTTTCTGTTCTTGTGTTAGTTTGCTGAGAATGATGGTTTCCAGCTTCATCCATGTCCCTGCAAAGGACATGGACTCATCCTTTTGTATGGTTGCATAGTATTCCATGGTGTATATGTACCACATTTTCTTTATCCAGTCTATCATTGATGGGCATTTGGGTTGGTTCCAAGTCTTTGCTATTGTGGATAGTGCCACAATAAACATACATGTGCATGTGTCCTTACCTTACAGGTAAATTTTAAGCATGCAACCCTAAAATATATATATCATGTATATAAATTATATGCATGTGCTACTGTACTACTAAAAAATGTGCTTCATTAAAATGTGTACAAAATGGAAATATGAAAAGAATTACATATAAAAATAAAGTTTATGTAGATATTATTAGACTATATATTATTGTATTATATATTTTATAGATATGCATAAATATATAATTATTTATATGTAAAATTCCATCCTATTTGCTCATAGTATTTTAAAATTTCTGGTTTTTTATTTTTTTAAACATTTTATAGTAATAGTAAACATTTAATATGGTTCATAATTTTTGAAGATCTTGGTTTATTACTTCATGATATATTGATTCAAAGATCTGGTTGTCAATTATTATTATTATGTTTAATGACTTTGCTTAAATGGCTCTCCTAGCTGAGATATCACACAAAAGTGCATGAGTTCAAGTGGATACAACTAAGCCCAGATGATGAAGTCTGTGTATCCATTTGCATAGGCACATTGAAGCTGCCCTTCCTGGAAACAGGCTGAGATTTAAGGAAGGAGCCAAGGATCACGTCAGCCAACCACCTTGATGAACTTCCCCTCCCCACCCCTGGGTGCCTGCCCCTGGCAGATGACAACTTCACATCTAGAACAAGTCAGGATACCAGTGTCAACCCATATTTTCTTACTTTAAGATAAAAATTACTATTTCTTACCTAAAAAAAAAACACAAATAGATGTAAATGCAATTTCTTATATGATCTTCCTGTAACAAAATGAATCCTCTCTTGAACTCTCTGCAGTGCACACAGGCCCCCAAAGGGAGACTTTACTAACATGTAATATGAGCTTCCAATTCTGTCCTATTTAAAGGGTGACCCTCCCCTTTAGGAACTCTTCAACTGCCAGTGATACTCTTTCAGCCACCCCCACCCATAAAAACATGTAGTTCTCTTTCACCCAGACAGTAGTCCCTGAGAAAAGTGACAGAAGTAGAGCCCTTAGGACTGCAGGAGGCTGTGGTATGGCAGCTTCTGGCTTGTAGGTGTCCCATGTACCCAACAGGTGCTCTTTGTCATTTGTTTTTCCTCTCTAAGCAGGAAATTATTCCCAACCCTAAGTTAGTTAAACCAAAGCTTCCTCTTCCCAACACACACTCATACACACACGAGTCTGACTGCTTGAATTCAGAGGCAGGGTCCATGAATGGAACCATAACTGGAGCCAGTTTGAGACGAAGTTTATAAGAAACAGGATCCTTCTCATTGCGCCTGCCCTCCTGTGACCTGTCTGCAAGCTCTTCTCTATGTCAGGCCACCTCTGGCCCCAATTGCAGCCCCAAGATTCCTGCAGGGATTGGGGATAATAAGGCATCCTCTCATATACACACACACACACACACAAACACACACACATATATACATACACACACAAACACACATATATACATACATACACATATATACATACGTACATATATATACACACATATACATATATACATACATACACATATACATACATATATGCATACATACATACACACACACACACACACACACACACATATATATATATATATATTTTTTTTTTTGAGACAGGGTCTCATTCTGTTGCCTAGGCTGGAGTGCAGTGGCTCAGTCTCAGCTCACTGCAGCCTTGCCTCCCATGTTCAAGTAATTCTCCTGCCTTAAGCCTCTGGAGCAGGTGGGACCACAGGCACACACCACCATGCCCAGCTAATCTCTCATATTTAAAAAAAAAATTTTTCCTAAGACAAGCCAACAAAACTTCTATAGCTATCATATATCCATAAAAAGATGTTTATTGTGGCATACTTAGCACACCCATACAAATAAGAGAGAAAAATATAACTGTCACATCCACACATGATATGCTGTTAACACTTTGCCGTTTTGTCTTTCTGTACATTTTATGCCTTTTTAACAAAATATTATTCTACTTAAAATATGTACTATTTTGTAATATCCTTCCTGAGTTAATGATATATCTTCAACATCTTTTCATATTTTTAAATAGTGCTGTAGAAGCTTAGTTTCAATAATAAAATCGATTTCAGGCTGGGCGTAGTGGCTCTTGCCTGTAATCCCAGCACTTTTGGAGATCAAGGTGGGAGAGCTGCTTGAACCCAGGGGTTCATAAGTTATTTATTTATGTATTTATGTTTATAAAGACAGCAAGACCCTGTCTTTATAAACATAAATACATAAACAATAAAAATTACATTTCATTGAATAGTTCTCTAATGTACTCTACTGCATTAAGTCAGTTTAAGTTGTTTGCAACTTTTTTCGCTATCACAGCCATATTCTAATACAAAAAAAAAAAAAATTGCAACTAAATATTTGAATGCATCTATGATTATTTTCTTAGGATAACTTCCAAAAAGTAGAATTACTGAGCCAGAGCTGTGTTTAAGGGTTAGGATGTACTTTTCATTTTCATTTAAAAATATATGCATATGTATTTGTACATGTACAGTCACATATATACATACACACATATCCATATATGCTCATATACGTATTTATGTATGAAGCTAAATTTCATCCAATCATACAGTTCTACTCTATATGCTGTTAGAGGACACACACCTTATGGTACTTTATCTAATCTTAGTTGTTGAGAACAAAATCATTTGTCAAGGAAAATGATGGCTAACCCTGAGCCTGAAATACCAGAGAGTGGAGAGAGGAAAGGATGGTGGAAGAGGGCGGTATTTACCACATAGGAGAAGTGACAAGTAGAAAAGCTTGGAATTGGTAGAAGACACTGGGTTCAAGATACCAGAAAATAGTTCAGTTTGGCTGGAATGAGGATAGAAGATAGAAAGATGAAAGATAAAGGAGAGGCTCCTGCTGGGTGCAGGGGATCGCTTGGGCCCAGGAGTGTGAAGCTGCAATGAGTTAAGATCGTGCCACTACACTCCAGCCTGAGTGATGGAGCAAGACCTCAACTCAAAAAAAGAAAAAAAAAGTGCAGAGACCCTGAAGGGACTGAAACCCATACTATAGAGTTTATACTTTGCAAACAGCACAGTGGGGCTATGGAAAATGTCATTTAAGGGAGGAGAGGGTGGTTAGATTTCTTTTTAAAAAAAAAAGAAAAGAAAAGAATCACAGTGGTCACCAGGTAGAAACCTGATTGCAGAGACACAGGACTGCAGTCAGTGGGAAAGTGGGCCACTGCTGAAGTTATCCAGGAGACGGGGCTTGTGGTTGCAGTGGAGGAAATGGCAGGACATGGAGACCCAGAAGCTGATTTCAGAGTCGTTAAGAAGCAGCATCTGCAGAGTGCAGGAAATCCAGTCTTCTCTCTGCCTCGGGCTCAATTTGTTGGGAAACGCTGGTGGATAGCAGACATGTGGGTACCAAGTGCCCCATACGATAGAATAAGTACAGGAGAGACTGAGCTGCTCCACCCATGAAGGCCCCACTCAGAGGGTTCCCCACCACATCCCGCTTCACCTGGATGGATTTTCCAAGCAGTGCTGAAAATAACAAAGGTTCATCCTCAGAATTAACTCCTTCGAGCATCACATCCCCCATGTGGCCGTCTTTAAACCATCTCCTTGTTTCAATTAAGAGCAACAGCAATGTGGGCCACAGAACCCGATGGTGGGAACCCTGGGCTTTGTTTATTGCCTGACACCTTAGCAGTGTTTGATGACTCGCTGCTCCTGTTGGTTGGGAATCTATTTCTTTGCCCTGGAAACTGTGACTTCTAAACTGAAGATGAGAGATGAACTTTTTCTCTTTGCTTTGTTTTTCCTTGTTGGCTAGTCACTTTCATTCAATGTCATGCTTTTTGGTGGAGGTGGTACCCTAAGATCTTGGACCTACTTAGTCAGTTGGGGCAGGTTTCTCAGCAGTTCCGCAGCGCCTGCAGGATTGTGAGACGTGTTGGAGATGGGAATAACTTTTTCACACTTTACATGTTCCAGGAAGGACTTGGTGGTGAGTGAAATGGCTTCCTCTGGCCTGCACTCTGGAGATTACACCACCTTCTAGAGCTGGGCTCATTAACTCAGATGTCTAAAGGACCCAGGCAAGTCACACAAATGAATCAACTGACAGGTGTAATATAATGGTGACGTGACGAGGACTGTGATGAACTGAACCGTCCCTGACTTTAATAACAGACACAGCTGTGAGACTGTGTTGCTAGATCTCTCAATTTTTTTAGTTCATTCAAAACTATGCTTTTCTAATTGGATACTTACAAAAGAATATGGGTAAAACATACATGTGAATTATCAAGCATCCTAATGCTATGAGCACCTATCAACCCTCCATTCAAATAGAACATTGTAAGTACTATTCAAGTTTCTCGAGTGACACCCCTAATGTTACACACCTGCCATCTGCAGTAGCTGCTGACCAAAATTGAAAGTTTATAATTCCCTTGCTTTTCTTTATAGTTTTGCCACATGGGTTTATATCCCAAAATAAGGTATTATTGACTCATTGCACATATACAAAAAGACAAGTACAAAAATATTCAGTGAAATTATTTGTATCAGCCCAGAAATTTTCATTAAAGGAGAATGTAAAAATATATTGTGGTTTTAAAGGCATAAAGATGGGCTAGGTGCAGTGGCTCACACCTGTAATCCCAGCACTTTGGGAGGCTAAGGCGGGCAGACTACCTGAGGTCAGGAGTTCGAGACCAGCCTGGCCAACATGGTGAAACCCGTCTCAACTAAAAATACAAAAATTAGCTGGGCGTGGAGGTGCATGCCTGTAATCCCAGCTCCCTGGGAGGCTGAGGTGTGAGAATTGCTTGAACCCTGGAGGTGGAGATTGCAGTGAGCTGAGATTGCACCACTGCACTCTAGCCTGAGCAATAAAGTGAGATTCTGTCTCAAAAATAAATAAATTAAATAAATAAATAAATATGGATGAATCACAATTACGCAATTCTATGGACAGATCTTGGAAAGACGTATGGCGAGCTGAACAAACAAGTTGCAAACGTACAACATGATCACATTTTGTGTTTTATAAAACTCAAAGTGGGAGGAGCTTTCCTTTTTCTTCAGAAATTCTAGAAATTTGGAGCTTTTTTTGGTATCTCCCAATTTTTTTCATATTAAAAAGCAAATTATCATATTAAGAATGCCTATGACTGCCAAATAAAATGTATCTTTGGATGATATCCTGTGAGCTGCGCGCTTCTGACTTCTGCCCTAGGAACTTAGATCAACCCTTGTTTTAACATCTGTGAAGCACCTACCATGTGCCAGTTACCTATATTTCCTCATTTAAGCCTCACAACCCCTCAATAGGGCAGAAATCATTATTAGTTTTAGTCCCACCTTATCAATGAGGCACAGAGAGAGGAAGTGGTTTTCCCAAAGCTACACCACCAGGAAGTGCCAGAGCTAAGATCTGAACCCTGCCACTCGGCCTCAAAAATCCTGTTTATAATTACTACACTAAACCACCTCCTCCCTCCCACCTGGTGGTTGATTTTTGCTGAGGATGTGTACGTGGTAAATTCACAGATGACACTATTCTTAAGGTTTTCAGTTTCCCTGGAAATAGAACACTGACTTAAAAAAAAAAAAATCAACCCGGGTTTTGCCTAAAAGGAAATTCGCAGTTTCATCTTTCACAAAGAAAATCTGAACTCAGCCAAGAAGTCAAGATCAAGCACATGATGGTCAGCAAGAATCAACAGGAGGTTTTAGGTTGCTGTATGGCGTCTCTCTTTCTGGTCTCTGGGTCAATTTTTTATATCCTGCTTGCCCTTTATAATGAGGGCATCAATTCTAATGAGAGATAGATGGAAATATTCTTAAATAGGTTACAGTATGTGAAGTTTCTGAAGTCAATGGCCATTGTGTCTCTGAAATAAAAATACCTTTGTTTCTTCTGACTATAAAAGGAATACATATACATTGTAAAGTGTGGAAAGAAATTTAAAATCACCCAGATATCAGCACTGGTAATATTAGGACTACACCCTTTCAAAAGCTTTTTCACATAGAGATACATAATGTAAACATTATAATCATATAGAGGGTAGCATAATCCAATAGAGTTTCAGAATCCATTTTTTTTCTGAAAACTTAGGGTGAATATCTTTCTCCATCAACAAATAAAGAAACACATAAAAATGGTAAATGGTGATAAATATTCCATTGTATGGATAGGACATATTTATTTAACCTATTAACTTAGCCTTGTTGCTGAATGTGAGATTTATTTATTTATTTATTTTTCTTTCTATTCTAAACAACACTGAGATGAACATCCTTGTATTTGTATCTTTGCACACTTGTCTATTTTTCTTTTTGGGATAGAATCCCAGGAGTAAAATTGCCAAAAATTATGCCTTTTTAAAGGCTTTTGCTACTTATTGCCAAATCACCCTAGAAAGGATAATTTATTGACTTGCACATAAAGGGCTTTTGCTTAATGGGATTTGATATTCACAAGCTTTGAAGGCGCTATCGCAGCCTGTCATGTCTGGGGCCTGGAGGTCCTCTCTGATGTAAATCAAAACATTTGAGTTAACAACATTCAGCCTTGTCAGTCACCCACAAATTATAGGAGGCCTCCTCTGTCTTTGTCAATAACAAAAAAGGGAAAAATTACTCCAAAATGGCATAAAAATTAGGAACCAGACAAGTAGTCACCAAAAGAAGACAAGTGAGACAACAGTTGAAGAATTTCAGATTTGGAGTGGAGTGCGGCAAGTGAACAGGAGTTGTCTGGGTTTATAGAGAAAGGCCTGTAGCATCTGACTCCTGAGTGCTTGGTGACAGGGTCAGCAGCACAGAGCTGGGCACAGAGAAGTCGCTCACACAGATGGCAAGGATGGAAAAGTGTATAGAGGGCTGAGGTGCTCCACTCTGTAATGGGAAGGTATGATCCTCAACAGCAGCAAAATGTTAATTTCCTTAAGTCTTAAATCTGGCCCGATATGGTATGGATTTTTCTCTGCAACTCTTTCGTATTTTCAGCTCTTGCATTCTGTAGCACCACATGGGAGAATATGTTACTCAAAAGAAGAAAAAAATTTTTAGTGATGCGTGTTTTGTCTTCATTTCTGAGAATAGTCACAGTTGCAGAAAGGCAAATAATCCACGCGCAGCATGATTAGGGAAGGAATGAAGGAAGGAAGGGAGGGAGGGAGAGAGGAGAGAGGGAAGGGCGAAAGGAAGGAAGGAAGATAGGAAGAGAGAAAGAAAGAAAGAAATTCAAAACTTGAGTCTTTAAAATCTTTGAGTCTCTAAAAGAAAAGGATTTAGTTATGGGTCTGATGCATACAGCTGGTATTTCTAGCAACTAGTGTGGGCTTCTTTTTTCTGCTGCAAACTATTCATTCTGTGCATCTTACCACAAATTGCTCCAAGAGGAAAAACAGCCTCCTTAGGAGGCTGACATCCAATGAACGTCAAATCCTGAACAACATTACTTTGCGTCTCTATTTAACGTTAGAGCGGATGACTTTTTGACACGTTTATAGCTGACAAGTTCTATAGCCAGTCATGCAGGACAATTACATTTGAACTAATTTGATGAATCAACTTGATGTTCTCCCAAAGCCCCCATAGCCTTCAGGAGCATGTGTGCCCAATTTTCAACTGTAAGTCAAAAAGAAGCTTTGAAATTTGGCTAATCCCATCATATCCGCAGGACCCGTCTGGTGGAATAATCTTTGGACGTAAACTCTTGATCGATGCCCAAAATGGAAAGAACCACTTGGTAATATCATCAGGGCCATCGGTCAGGCCCTTGGTAGGTCTTCAGATAGGGTTTCAGAGGCCAGCGATTGTTTTGTGAGCTCTTGAATAATTTTGTGGTGAGGGAAGCAGAGTTCATTGTCAAAGCATTTGGGGGTCAGACCCTGGGGAAAAATCATTTCTCATTGTTGGATTCCGTTTGATGGGGATTTGTGAGAACTGATGAGGAGGCGTAAAGATTTCCTGAGTTACTTTTCCCCATGTCCTGATTTTTTTTTCCGACTCCTTTCTTGCCAGGAGGCCTGCTAGCATAGTCATTCAGAGCATGAGTGTGGGAGTAAGAATGCCTGGACATAAATCCTGCCCTTACCACACTCCCATCATTGCACAATACTGGGCCAGTCACTTCATTTCTCTGCAACTTGCCTTGCTCTGTGAAATGTAGATAATAATCATTCATACCCATGAGGTTATACTGGAATTAAATATAACAGTATGTACAAAGGGACACAAACAGTGCCTGATGTATAAGCTTTCAGACATTAGAAGCTATTGGCTGTAGACTAGTGAATGTTGATAACTTTCCATGCCCAGAAAGTTATAGGACTTGATTAATCCAAACAGATTAAGTAAAGTAGATGCTATGATTTGAATTCACAGCTGGTATTATTTTTTTCCCCAAAATAATTAGCAAAAAGACTATTGTGCCATCACATAGTAAAACTGATTCTTGCTATCAAGAATCGTCCTTTTCTACAGCTGAGAGTTACTAATATGTGGAACCGGCTGAAAGCAGGTGGCTTGCTACATCATAGATTGGGTTGGCTGGGTACTTCGTGTGTTCATTCCACCCATATTTATCGACTTTTTCCTACTGCATGCCAGTGTCAGTGTGTGATGTGAAAAGAGGAGAATATTTTGGAGAAAGGCAAACATAAGCTCTACCAGTGACTACCTATGTGAGCAAGTCACTTAATCACTCGGGGCCACAGTATCTTCATCATTAAATTGAGATAAGCATGATCTGCCTCCTAACGTCTCCCTCAAGGAGCAGATGGGATTGTACAATCCAAGGGCCTGGGTCAGTGGCTGGCACGTAGCAGGTGCTCAACAATTATTGTTTTACACCAGGAATTTCGTTTAGTCGCCCTCTGCATTGATTGATCAAAAGCTTTTTTTTTTTTCTTTTTCAGACAGGGTCTTGCTCTGTCACCCCAGGCTGGAGTGCAGTGGTATGATCTTAGCTCACCACAACCTCCGCCTCCCTGGTTCGAGCAATTCGCTTGCCTCAGCCTCCTGAGAAACCGGGACTGCAGGCATGCACCACCATGCCTGGATAATTTTTGTATTTTTAATGGAGACGAGATTTCACCATGTTGGCCAGGTTAGTCTCAAACTCCTGACCGCAGGTGGTCCACCCACCTTGGCCTCCTAAAGTGCTGGCATTATAGGTGTGAGCCACCGCGCCAGGCCAAAAGCCACTTTTTAAATAGTAAGAGGATTGCGGCAGCCTTATAGACTCAGATATCTGGAGAGCGTAGCACAGGACATAGGACTTATTATATTCTCAATAAATACTTCTTGAATGAATCAATGAGTAAATGACTAGCTTGAGCTTATTTTACATTAATAATACACTGTTTACTAGTAAATCGACACATGGGAAACAGTGGACTTATAGGAGCATGGACTTTGAAGTCAGACAGAACTGGGTCCAAATCAGGCTTGGAAACACCAGCTGGGCGCCCCCTTGGACAGGTTACTTAATTTCTCTGAGGCTCAGTTTTCTCATTTACTAGTTAATTTTAATAACAGCTTGTGTTAAAGGGTCATTGGCTTATATATATTATCAATAGCTTTTTATTATAGTGTTGCAAAATAAGGTATCTGCCCCATAGAGGTATTGAAAATCTACTCGCTGGGCATCTACTTTTTGCCAGGCACTGGGTACTGGGGATAAAGAGTGAGCAAGACAGACAAGATCCCTGGCTTCATGGAGATGACAAACTGCTGGACAGGAGGGACAATAATTATAGATAACCATGATGACTTTAGGTGAAATAGAATTTCCAAGAAGATAAAATAGAATAATGTGTTTGTGAGTGGGAAGTTATTTTACAGGAGGTAGTCAAGAAAAGCTCCTTTGAGGAAGGAACGTGAAAACAGTTACCAATGAGAAGAAGGACCCAAGCATGGCAGGATTTGAGGGCGAAGGCCTCTGGGTTGAGGGAACAGCAAGGGCAAAGGCCCTAAGGCAGAAATGTTTGCCCCAGGGTTCTTTTCACACCGCAAACAAGGAAGAGAGTGGCCCATGGTGAAGTCCAAGATCCTCAAGAGCCCACTCCTGTAGGATCTTATAGGTCAGCATAAAATATTTGGATTTTATTCTGAGTGTGATGGAAACGATTGGCAGGGTTTTCACAGCTGGGTGGCAGAGTCTTACTTCCTTTTCGAGGTGAATTACTCCAGGAGCTGTGAAGATTATAGAGGTCAAGGTAGCAGGAAGGCAAGTAAGAAGACCCCTGTCCAGAAAGAGATAAGTATCACTGGAACAAAGGAGATGGCATGGTGAGGGAGGCATGAACGACTTAGGACGTGGTTTGCAGGCAGCACCACAGGATGTAGTAGAGGTGAGGCAGAGAGAAGAAGGCATCTGGCCTCTGTCAGCCCACACGACTACAAGCCTGGAAGCCTCAAGTTGCATTTCTTATTCTTCGGTTGCTTCTCCACTCTCCTCTGTGACTTGCTGCTGGGTGCCCTGATCCCCATAGTGATGAGTCCTCTTTTCTCCTGTGAGACTGATCTGGGGATCAGGAATCTCACCTCTGACTCCCAGTAGATGTGAAATCAGCAGTGGCTCAAGGGAAAAAGGCAACGCAGCAGAGACTGATTTCTGGGATGAAGTTTTTTGTTTTTTATTTTTTAAGTCAATATTTACATGGGTCCACTTAGTGTCATAAAAGGTTTTAAAGGAACTTGCTATAAAAACTCAAGAGGAAATTAAATGCAAACCAGTACACACAAGATGCAAGATAGGAATCAATAAATATAGTGGATATTTATTGTGGTATATTAATTAAAATATTATTTCCCTGTAGCAATATAATAGGATGCCAGGATCTATTGATTTATTTATTCAACTTGAATTTGCTGTACATGTCACTCCAAGTTGAATATGGGGGAGGGGAGGTAGATAACAGTCCCTACCCTCAGGGAGCTTTCAGTTTAATGGGGAAGACAAGTATCAGAGAATCTCTATTAAAAAAAGCAGAGTTCATTGGTTTCATAGCAGAGAGTAGCCATTTGTGTAGCAGCAGAGTGTAGGTAACAGACACATCAGGATCACTTTTATACTACGAAGATTAGAAGTGTACATCAAACCACTAGCAACAGATAGACATTCCTGACTGAAGACCCATTCATAAGTATATATTTGTATACATATTTGTTAAAATACCAGTGATTAAGTAAAAATATATATATATATTATTCATTGAAATATAAAATATGTTTATTGATCTTTAGGAAAGACATTTCACAAAAAATCCTTCAATGCCATATTACCAAGTAAAATTGTCCTCCAACTCAATGAATAATTCCACTTCTCGACCACAGAAAAAGGTTGAATATGCTATTGTGTGCAGAGCAACAAATGAAGTAAAAATTTATGATGTACTCACTTAATTTGACCCAGGTATGCTCAGGATTTCACGAGAGGTTTCAGAGTTATTTCTTCCTTGCTGAAATGATTCTATTCTCTTACCTTGCTTTTCCTTTTCTCAACATGATAAACATTAATTGTCTGTTTTGTGCAAGACACTGTAATCCGGATAAGCAAGTCATGTTCTGTGATGTTTAAATGTTATAAAATAACTTTTATTATTCATATTATAACAGGAAATTTACATTTTGAATGTACCTTTAATAATGTGTATGTGTATGCACATATACATACACAAATATATACACATATATATTAGAAAGAAATAGAAAGAAACACATATACACGCACATATACACATATATATTAGAAAAAATAGAAACACATACATACACACATATATACACATATAAGAAAAAATAGAAACACATATACATTACACACATATATAAACACATAAATTAGAAATAAATACACATACATATTAGAAAGAAAGAATTAGAAATAAAAGAAGTTTTAAAAAGTAAAAGTGTATCCTACATTTTATTATGTATATCGTACATAATATAGAGAGGTTGGGTTTATTGCATTACACATTATATAATATAAGATATTTATAATCTGTATATAATACATACATAATATGTGTATGTATTACTATGTGTATGTGTGTATATTATATATGTATTTATATGTATATTATGTAAGTATATGATATATATTACATGAAGTCATATATTTAAAAAACGTGTAACAATACATATTCATATATAACAAACATTATTTCACATAAACTTTATATTATATATGTGTAGATAGACATCTTTTTAATAGAATCATATTGCTTATATTTGCTGTAATTTTGCTTTTTTACTTAGTTCCATGAATATCAGTTTAGTCATTAAATATTCCTTTACATTTTAATAGCTGCTGAATATTTCACTGTATAAGTTGATAGTACTATATTTAATTATGGTATTAGTGCATTGTATTAGTATTATAATCCACTTAATGCTGCATTTATTTATTTTTTCCCTGATAATTTCTGTTGTGAGGAACATCCTGTGAGTTAAATAAGATTCTTTCCCTATGATGAATTTTCAGACACCGCCTCCGAGGTCGGGGCTTCCTGATAATTGCCGGTGTCACCCTTGCTGGGTCACTCAGGCACGGGTCAGTGAGAGCTCAGGAAGCAGAGGCAGAGAGGGCTCCACGTGTCCTATCGCTAGTCAGATTATTCTGCACACAACAAAACATTCTTTTGTACGAAAGTGAAATCCCTAAATCAAATTGTGGCTTATAAGCAGAAATCCTGGTTAGTATTTCAAAGTTCTCTTAGCATTTTCTCCTGCGACTTAAAAGACTTAAAAACGTGGAAAGACATGGACCTAAGACTCCAAATAAAAATACATTTCTTTGAAACTAAATACCCCTTAAGTAAGAAAAAATTCTTTAGATCTTCAAATCATCCCCTAAGCAAAATACTCTCTAAGTATTTCTGTGTTTCCATCTCTATTCGTTCCAGGCTTGGGGCTGTTGATCAGACTTATTTTAGGAATAAGTTTCTAGGGGTCATTGAAGATAGAGATTTTGACCTGCTTAATGTCAAGAGGTTGCACGGTTGGTTGTCCAGTTGTGAATTCTATGAATGAAGCTTTTTGCTTACATAAAATGATATTCCCCTCTGGCTGCTGTGAGCACCAGGAGACTTGCTTCGGGCGTGCCTGGGTGCTGGGGCAGGGCCCTGGGCCTAGACCATCCGCTGCCGACAGGACTTGCCTGTGTGCATCTGGCCCACCCTCTCTCCACACCCAACTTCCTGAGATGCACAGGGGCCTGTGTGCAGAGCAGAGCGAATCCGCTAAGGCAGAATGCATGGCCCTGCTTGTTTGGGTCTCCACATGCGCCCAGGTAAATCTCAGTCTGTCGCTCACGCTCATATTCACTGTGCTGACAAGCTCCAAACTTGGACGGCGTGTTTAGTGTACCGCAGGATCACCTTCGGGGAGGGAACGCCAGCCTGCCCGGCGCTGAAAGACACTGCCCACCAAGAGAACTGCTTGAACCCGGGAGGTGGAGGTCGCAGTGAGCCGAGATCGCAGCACTGCACTCCAGCCTGGGCGACAAGAGCGAGACTCAGTCTCAAAAAAAAAAAAAAGAAAGAAAGAAAGAAAAGGAAACTGCCCAGAATTTGATGCTGTACTTGAAACCTGCTTGATCCTTAAAGTTCATTTCTGGTTATCTCCGCCAATAAGCCTTTGAATTTGAAAAGTGGAAGCTCAATATCCCAGCTGACTTAGACCTTATAGGAAGATGGAGTTTCTTGCCAGGGGAAGAGTGGAGGGTTGCTGTTTACTGCCTGTCTACTCCTACCAAGCACTGTGCTAGGCATGATGAATGCCTTTCCTGCTGAATCCTCTTCTCACTAAGAGTATTGATCATCTCCGTTTCACGGGAGAAATGGATCTGAAAGTGATGACATAATGACTGCCTTTTCTTAGAGAAAATCCCAAACCCTGGCCTCTCCTTTAGGTGCCTCCCCACGCTCTCATTCTGTCTACTTCTTTCACTCTGTCCCCTGACCAGCCTTTCCTTCCTCTGGCCGCACCAACCGCTTTTTAACACATTGCTTAACACATATTTAATGAGGATCTACCTGTACCAGGTGTGAATAAAAGAGCATCCAGAGAGATAAAGGTACTGACTGTTGTTTTTGAGAAATATTCATATAGACAAATATATTTGTTAGAATAGGTATTCTAACAAATCTCTTCTGGGTCCCAGGGCCTTTTCACTTTTTTTGTTTTTGTTTTTTTTGTTGTTTTTGTTTTTGTTTTTGTTTTTGAGAAGGAGTTTAAGTCTTATTGCCCAGGCTGGAGTGCAATGGCGCGATCTTGGCTCACTGCAACCTCCATCTTCCAGGTTCAAGCGTTTCTCTTGCCTCAGCCTCCTGAGAAGCTGGGATTACAGGCGTGTGCCACCACACCAGGCTAATTTTGTATTTTTAGTAGAGACGGGGTTTCTCCATGTTTATCAGGCTCATCTGGAACTTCCGACCTCAGATGATCCACCCACCTCCACCTCCCTGCACTTTTTATTCCTGCTGTCTGGAACCTTTCTCCTTCTTCTTGGTTTACACATGGGCGGATGTGCTTTCTCACCATTTCAATGACTTCACCCACTTTGGAACCTACCCCAATCATCTGATTAAAAATACCCCCTGTTCCCAGCCATCCTTGATCACCACAGAAAACTTTCCACACTCTTGTTGTTCTTTTATTTGTTTACATGAATATTTCTCAACAACAAGAATCAGTACCTTTTCCTCTCGATGTTGTATTCACACCTGGTACAGGTAGATCCTTATTAAATATGTAACCAAATAAATTGAACAAATATTTATAGGCCTCTTTCTATGCACTTGACACTGCTCTAGGCACTGGGGACACAGCAGTGAACAAAACAAATAAAATTCTCTAGGAGGGAAAGATAGATACTAAGCAAAAGAGTGAATAGTTAATTGGTCAACATGGTGAAACCCCGTCTCTACTAAAAATATAAAACTTAGCTGGGTGTGGTGGCAGGCACCTGTAATTCCAGCTACTGGGGAGGCTAAGGCATAAGAATCACTTGAAACTGGGAGGAGGAGGTTGCAGTGAGCAGAGATTGTGCCACTGTACTCTAGCCTGGGCGATGGAGCTAGACTCCATCTCAAAGCACACACACACCCACAGACATGCACACACAAAACAGTGAAGAGGGCCGGCTGTGGTGGCTCACACCTGTAATCTCAGCACTTTGGGAGGCAGAGGTGGGTGGATCACGAGGTCAGGAGATTGAGATCATCCTGGCTAACACAGTGAAACCCCGTCTCTACTAAAAATACAAGAATTAGCCGGGTGTGGAGGTGCAGGCCTGTAGTCCCAGCAACTTGGGAGGCTGAGGCAGAGGAATCGTTTGAACCGGGGAGGTGGAGGCTGCAGTGAGCTGAGATTGAGCCACTGCACTCCAGCCTGGTGACAGAGCAAGACTCCATCTAAAAAAACAAAAACAAAAAACAGCAACAACAAAAAACAGTGAATAGTTACTTAGGACCTCAGGGAGAGATACACAGTGATGGTGGGGTAAAGAGGCTGCTCTCAGCCCAGACGAGGCCTGTCTGACAAGTGAGACCTGAATGAAGTAAAGGAGCAAGTCATGGGGATGCCTAGGAAAAACGTATTCCAGGAAGAAGCCCAAAAGTCCTGGGGCAGAGTCATGTTGGTCAATTTGGAGCCACATGGCACCTGTGTGGCGGGCGTGGCGGGAGGAGGGCTAAATCAGAGGGCAGGTGTGGGGTAAGTGGTTCCAAGGCTGGCGGGCTGTGCTAAATATCTTAGAGGCCTTTGGTGTCAAATGCAATGGGAGCCATGGAAGGGTTTTGAGCCAAGGGGTGGCTTAGATACGTGAATGAGGTTACACAACTTGAGAGGAGGGAAACTGGGATAGAAACTGGGCTCTCTGAGTGCGGTTTGCGCCCCCACTCCCCCGTCATTGCTGCATCTGTCCCTGGCCACGTGTTCTTCCCTGTGCATTTTATCATCCAAGTGAGGCCTTCCCCTTTCACGGAAGCCTGGTTGTGGGGGCTTAGCCCTGACCTGGTGGCAGGGTCCATTTTGTTTTGTTTTTCCTGTTTGTTTGGAGACTTAGTGTCCAACCTTGGACCTAACGACCCTTACCCAAGTGTGCTGTCTTCCGGGTGATCCCACAATAAGGCTCAGGTTGCATTAGCTCAGCCTTCCTTAGGTGGCAGCATGGGCTCCCTCCCGAATTTGATGCCCCACAGCCTGGCACAGTGCCAAGTGTGAGTAAATTGCGCCCAGGGTTCCTGTTGTTTCTATTCACATAGCAGCTGCTTTCTTTACCGTGCCACGAACCTGATCTCCCGGTGTTGTCAGTCAGCCTTCTCTTTTCAGGTGCCAGGGGGAAGTGAAACTGGTTAGTCTCTGCAGGAAGCAGAGCCGTCTCCTAAGTACCCACCCGGCTCCTTCTGCACTAATTACCAGACAGTGGACTGAACCTTTTGCATATTTTATTAGTGAGGACTCTAAGTTTCGAGTGATTGGAAACCCAGTGGGTTTAAATCAAGAAGATTAATTTATGGCCCATGTCTCTAAGAGGCCAGGGAGGCCTTGGCGTTGCCAAGTTGGACCTAAGGACTCAAATGACTCACTAGAATTCGGTCTTATTCTTTCCATCTCTGCTTTCTTCTGGAAACGTCTGTTCTCAGGACCTAGCAAGATGCCAAAATTAGATTACATCCTAATATCTCAATAAGCCCAGATTTACTTTTTAACATTTCTAGTAGACATCTGGGAATTGAGTCTCCATGCCCAGTCCTAAGCCTGTCGCTTTGCCAAGGGAATACAGTTCTCTGATCCGCCAGTTCTGGGTCACCCATTCAGCCCTGGAGCCAGCCTAGGAGTCAGACCATGTGACCCTCCAGGACCAACGACATAAAGGGGACAGTTTCTCAAGGAAGACGAGGGTCAAATTACCAGATACTGGATAGGCTAATATAACAGATGCCAAGTCACACTCACTCCTTTAGCGAATCCTCAGAGAACCCTGTGGCATAGTCACTATCCCACACTGCACATGAAGAAGGTGAGGCCCAGAGAAGTTAAGCTGGCCAAAAATATGCAGCTGGTAAGTGGCAGAGCCAGGATTTGAATACAGATTCGCCTTTCTGGAAAATCCATGCTCAAGAGTCTCCTGACACTTGAGAGAGGGAAAAGTGTTAAAACAGGATCGAGATGATCCTTGACACCCACTGCCTAAAGCAGCCCTACTGGCATGAGCTCATTCCTTATTCTAACTTCTTTGAAGCATTTTAGGTGAATTGGAAGTCTGTTTTCCAGGAAATCTGATTATGGTGGCAAGTCACTCCCAGCAAGAACACAGAGGAGCATTCTGAAATTTTCCTGGAAGGAAATAAGCCTCTCCTACATTGCAGCATATTACCCAGATGTGGGGGAAAAAAAGCATATGCCCATGGCATTCTCTTATATAAATGTGTGGGGGCATGTTTTAAAAGCATATATATTAATATCTTCTGTATGTATATAAATATAGGTGTTTATCCCTCTGCTGGATTCATAAGCATCGAGTGATTCAAACGTTAATTACAGTCTCCTTGGTGAGGGAAAATATTTTTCCTTCTATCATGTTCATTTTAGGATCATCTGAAGTTCATCTTCTTAGGGGTACTGAATCATCTGGCAACACAGTGTTCTTTAATTGTTAGATTGTATACACATTTTGGCATTACTTTTTCTGAACCTCCTACTCCCTTGATTTTTATTATTAACTGCGATAAATCACTTCAGTGTGCTATGCATATACGTTCATATATATACACACACTGCTATTATTATATATAATCAATAAATTCTGACAATACTTTGAAGGAGGCACTACTATTATTACTATTATTATGGATGAGGAAAGTGAATTTAAACAATTTGCCTACTGAAACATGAAGGTCATGGGGAATGATGGAATTGGGACTCAAATTTGAGGCTCTTTTACTTTAGAACAGAGTTTCTCAGCCTCAGAATGACTGACATTTATCCATGCTATTAACTACTACACTACTATGGAAGTAGAGAAGAAAAAAAAAAACACTGGAATTCCAAGTTTCCAAGGCTACCAAAGAGGCTAAAACATCTATTGGGGATTTAGTGGAAAACGTGTGGAAATCTGTCGTTATAGGTGCATAGCTTTTGATCCAGCAATTCCACTAGAAATGCTGGCACAAATGTGCAAGGATGTAAATATAAAAAATATTCAATGCGGTATTGTTTATAGTAGGAAAAGCTGGAAATACTTAAAGGTCCTTCACTAAGAAGTCAATTCAATAAATTAGAGTGCGTGACTCCAGTGGACTGCAGTGTCACTGTTTCTTTAAAAGTAGGCAGAACCTCTAAATACAGACATGTGGACAGGTAAATAAGAAATATTTGAATGTTTTTTAGGTTGCCAAAGAAAGTGTAATTCCAGTTTTAGCGGAAAAAAGTTAGCATCTGTGTCTGCATGGAGATGGAATAAAGGTGAATGTATATTTGTGCATAAAAAGATTGCTGGAAAAATATAAATGAAACTGATAACAGTGGTCATGTCAAGGAAGTTTTTATTCTGAGGAAGGGATGTTCAATTATACTTTATACTCCTTATTTATACTGTTCTCAACAGGAGGTGGGTTTGCCCCTCAGGGGACATTTGGTAATGTCTGGACACATTTCGGTTGTCACAACTCAGGGAGTGGGGTTTGCTACTGGCATCTGTTAGGTAGAGACCAGGAATACTGCTAAATATTATCGATTGCACAGAACAGCCCTCACAATGTAGGATCACCCTGCCCAAAATACCAATAGCACCAAGATTGAGAAACTCTACTTGTAACCCTAAGTGTCTGAGTTTATTATAATAAGCATTCATTCATCTTGCATTTAAAAAAAAAGTCTCTGAAACACAGTCTCCATTCTGATACTTGAGTGGAATTATTGCTGCTGGTGCCTTCATAGATCACATCAAAGTCACAACTTTAATACTTTTGCCATATGGACATAATATACTTTTTCTTCCATTACCAGAACAATTTCTTCATTCAAATGTAGGATTTGTATATATTTATCTTTCAGAAGAATTTGCCATTATCTCAAAGATAGGCAATCTTATAATATATGTCCCATCTCACAGATTTAAAAAAAAAAAAAAAAAAACCTGATACCTGGGGAAGCTCATTGTTTTCATGGACAACTGATGCCAGCTAGAACCTTGGTAAACAAATTTAATAGTTTCCGGAAATATTAAATTGCCTAATCTCAAACATCTGTACTTTGCTTGAGACTGAAAGAAAAGGCACTGAGCTCTATTTTCAGTTCTTTAAACGGGGTAAGAAATAAGTTTCCTAAGTAATCCTTAATTCTCTATGAAAGGGCATGTACTCCATCATTTTTTAACTCCAAATAAATACTTCCTTCTCACCGGGCATTCACATTTCAGTTTGGAGATACAAGGTGAGTATCCCTTATTTGAAATGCTTAGGAACAGAAGCAATTCTGATTTTGGATTGTTTCAGATTTTGGAATACGTGCAAAAAGCATCCGTAATTCACATATGTGACATTTGTGATGCTCCAATGAGCCTTCCCTCTGAACGTCATATCAACTCTCAAAGTTTCAGATTTTGGAGTCCTTGGATTTCAGGTTTTCAGATTAGAGATGCACAACCTCTGACACATCTCTTCTGTCATATTCTGCTCTGTAGCATAGCCATGGTGTGTTGGGTTTTGACACATCAACATTCTGAGTGCAAGATGATACTGAGTGTGACTGGTGTGGAGTGAGCTGCGAATGAAGTTTCTAATGAGGAGGAAAGGTGTGCTGTAAAATCTGTCATGGTCCTCGTGACACCGGTAGCTCTCACTTAGCAAGACACTAGCTACAGCCATCAGCATGTCAGTGGCTCCAGGACAGAAGGAGGTTGCTGAGCCAGGGACCATGCCTTGAAGTGACCTGTCATAAGCACCCTCTTCCCCAACTCTGAAGTGTAAGTCACAGAGTTCTCGGACCCCAGTCCCAGTTCTCCAACCTTTAAGGATGCAGATGGTGCTGCTTGTATGTTTTGGGGTGCTTTGTTTGTTTTTAGAGATGGGGTCTCTGTTGCCCAGGCTGGAGTGCAGTGATGGAATCATAGCTCACTGCAACCCTGAACTCCTGGGTTCACATGATCCTCCTACCTCAGCCTCCTGAGTAGCTGGGACTACAGGTGCACACCACCATGCCCAGCTAATTTTTTTGAAATTTTTGTAGAAACGGGGCCTCACTTTGTTGCCCAGTCTGGTCTTGAACTCCCAGCCTCGAGTGATCCTCCCAGAGTGCTGGGATTGCAGGTGCAAGCCACTGCACTCAGCCCTTTATTTAAAAAAAAAATTAATTCTCATATTTGACAGGATATGATAGGTTATGTGGTGACAAAGAACAATCCCCAAATCTCAATAGCTTAAAACAACAAAGATGCGTTTCCCACTCACACTCCATGCCCATAGTGGGTCAGCTGAGGGCTTCTTCTGGGACTCAGGATGACTACAGCAGCCACCATCTGGCACCAGCATGGCCTGCTCCTGTGAGAGGGGAAGAGCACAGCGGGTCATACCCTGACTCTCACAGTGATGTCCTCACTTGTGGTCACATTTCTCTCAGCCTTCCGTGATTTCAAAAGGGTGGGGAAGTGCAGCCAGAAAATACACATGGGAATCCAAAAAGAGAAGAGACCCAGGATATTTGTAAGTCACAGAGTTCTTGGACCCCAGTCCCAGTTCCCCAACCTTTAAGGATGCAGATGGTGCTGCTTGTATGTTTTGGGGTGCTTTGTTTGTTTTTAGAGATTCTAGTGATTTCCACAGTCCACTGGTAGTTGGTGTAAACACCATGTGCACATCTGAATTCCTGGATCCTTTTGAGAAACCACAGGATCTTGGGACAATATGTATGGCGTAGGGAAGGGGGCACTCATGAATAGTGACTCCATTTAGACGAGACATTTCCTCCATTTAGAGCTCAGTTCCCAGGCTCTACCTATCCTGATTCATTCGCCTAAGGAATCCACTTGGTCCCTGTAGGAATTTGGATTGGCAACTCTTGAATTAAAGTCTAATCCAGTGGTAACAGTTCACCCATGGAGTCAGATAACCTGCCTTGGAATCTGGGAGCCACCCTTATGGCTGAGTGGATTTCATTCTCTGCGCCTCCGCTCTTCTACCTACGAGTAGTAACCCTGGAGGGATGTGGTGAGGCATAAGTGAGAAAATCCATATAAAGCACTTAAATGAGTGCCTAGGACAGAGACAACACAACTGTTTCATCATCATCGTCTTTCCAAAGTGCCACACTGCATGTACCTTTAACTTACACACACAGAAATGGGGTCACACAGTAAGTGCTGTTGATGGACAGATATTGACCAGCTCCGCTCCTTTCTCTGTATCTGTTTCCTGTCTTACAAATCAAAAGGGTCGGCCCAGAAGCTTTCTGAGGTCCTTTCCAATTCTGACATTCTGTGACTCCAAGATCCAAGGAGGGCCCCCAGATTCCTTCTTGAGCTTTCAAAGCATTCCCGATGTGTGCTTTAGAGTGGGTCTGGACAGTGTATCTGTCAAGGGGGCTGCAGGCAAGCGGGGAGACAAGAAGCCAAACTATGAGACAAGCATGGGAACAGCCTTAACCGCAAGCTCTGGCCTTGAACCCATCCAAGGAACACTGATGTGAGCCAACTGTGCATATCTGTTGATGAACCTTCCCAGAAAATGATGTTCTAGAACCCTCCACAGCCACGTGACCTCCACCACCAACGTCAGCCATCATCTGGCCTGGTCTTTTCATCCAGGGCTCTCGGTGGCTAGCAAAAGGACCCCCAGCCCATGCTGAATGCCAGGGTTTGTGTTTTTATCTTGCCCTGCAGGCTGCCTCGCCTTGAGCAATGCTGTGTGGTGACAGAGATATTATCACCCTAAGCTAAAATATTCACCAATAACAAGACAATGAAAACAGTTGCTAGAAATCTGTGCAGTGAATGCAGAGGAAGCAAACTCTGTTAATTATTCAGGAAATCCTCTTCATAAATTCATTAAGATTTCTACAAATGAGTCAGTATTTGATTTAAAAAAAAAAAAAAAAAAATCCTGGGAACTCAGCCCAAGCAGTAGAGTAGGTACAGGCTTGAACAAGTTCAGGAAACAGACAGCCTTGGACGTTCAGCCCCAGGACCTTAAACAAGCCTGTGCCCCCTCAAAACTTCTGTTACCTGTCTACAAAGTGGGGGTGCTAATACTAACCTGTAGTGTTGGGAAGGTGGAACTAACAGGATACATTCTGTGTACTTCACAAAGGACCTGGCACGTGAGCCCTTAATGCAAGTTATGAAGAGGGTGACTTCACTGTGGCTTTCTCATTAAACATCCCTGTGAATCACTCTAAGGAGAGGACAGAGTCTCAAGGCTATTCATGTTTGAATGAAGGTGCTGGAAAGAGACAGTGGCCTAAGGGATCCTGCCTGCCTCATATCAAGACACATGTGAACACAAGGAAACATGGCTCCAGTGGTGCAGCTGCTTCTGATTTTTCAAGATAAATTTTAAAAGCATAATATTTATGTGAAACCTCCTGATTTTTAAATGTTAACATTAAACAATGCCTGTTTGGCTTCTGTGAAACAGACTCTAACTCTTCATATCATGAAAGACGACATGACTTTATTAAGGTATAATAGAAGCTTGTTTCTGTCTTATATAAAGGTCTAGGTAAGTGGTTGAGAGCTAGTAGGACACTTCTTGGTGTTGGGATCCCAAGTACCTTCTCTTTGGTTGCTCTGCCACCATAACATGAGGCTTCCTTCTCGTGGTCCAAGATGGCTGCCCTGGATTCTACCATTATATGCACATTCCAGCCAGCAGGAAAGGAAAAGCAGTGGAAGGCAGGCCCCTCTTTTTAAAGATATAACCTGGAAATCACAAATATTACCTCCACTGACATCTCAGTGTCTAGTGCCTTGCCACAAAGCTGTATCTATCTGACAGAGGCTGGGAAATGTAGTCTCTATTCTGAGTGGTCAAATACCAAGAAACAGGAGATCTATGAGTGAAAGAAAAAAGAAACAGCTGCAACGAGTAATTCAGACTTAAGAAAAACACTATGACAACCAAGCAAAATATAGTTATGGGCCATTTTGGAGCAGAAAAAGAACTATTCTCTACTGAGGATGTGATAAGAGAGTGTCCTTATAATAAAATGTCCTGTGTGTTAAAACTACTGCCGCCTTCAACATCAAAATAGGTTCACTCCATGCATGGATGTGGTGTTAGGTGCTAAACATACATACATTTTCACTGACTCTGAAAACAACCCTGCAAGGTAGACACCGTCGTCACCTTTAATTGGCTGTGGGAACGGAGGTCAGAAGGGGAGAGGGGATGTGGCCAAGTTAACAGGTTCATAAGTGGCTGAGAGACAATCCCATCTCAGGCCTGTCTGCCCCCAGCGCCTTTTGTGGTACTCTGTGCTTGAATACAGCTGGCACTGACCTTCCTTTCCACTCACCATTCTGCATCATTCTCCATCTTGTGCGAAGGAGGAACTCAGAGCCACAGTGTAGAGCCGGTCAAAGACAGTCCAGGACCCATTCTGACTTCTGGCCTTTCCCGTTGTTCTTTGATCTTTGTTTTCATAAGTTACAAATTCCTCCACCTACTTATATTTTTAAAAGAAGGGGAGGGGAGAGAGAGAGAGAGCAAAATAATGACTTCTTAGCCGGAACTGTTTTTCTTCAAAATCATGAATAATTGTTTTCCTGCTCTGTCTGGGAAGGCATTCCCCTCTCATCTTTTGCCCAGGACTTGGCAATCCACTTTCCATCTTCCCTTCTCTTGTCTTTCTTCAGCATCCACGTTCCGTGCAATCCATCATCAGAGCCATTACCCTCCTCCTGATCAAGGGTGGAATGGAAAAACTCCCTCTCCCTTCAACACCTACCACCAGCTCTTTGATTTGCCGGGTGTGGGCAGCAGGAAAGTTTCCGGTGGATGACCTCAGACCCTCTCCATAGAAAGCCCCACCAGCAGCTCATCACCATCAGTCTGCAAAGTGAGAACTCAAGTCAGGCTCTTTGGAAACAGTCAGCAAGTGGCTTCTAGTTCACTCAGTTCAGAAAAGCTTTTCTTTATTCCCCTTTTGTATGGGATTTGGTGAGAGGGGGGTTCTAATAACTGCTCACTACATACCTCCAGCCACCCGCTGGGCTTGCCAGTGTTCTGTGCAACACGCCCTGCATCATAGGTTTCAATAAAAACAAACTCTGCACATTTTAAAAATCAAAATAAAGTAGGTCAGAGATTCATTCAGCTGGCCAGTAAATCAGGGCAGGATTTCTCTCATTCATTCTCTATTCTACTGAAATTTGGGGTGGGATGATTCTGTGTTGTGGGATTTTCCTGCACCTAGTAGGATGTTTATCAGCATCCCTGGCCTCTACTCACCAGATGCCGGTAGCACCCCACACACACATCAAGTTGTGTCAACCAAAATGCTTCCAGACGTTGCCACATATCCCCAGGTGGAGAAGCGCTGCTATCTGTGCAAGTTAATGAAGAGGCTGGGACCTCAGCCTGTATAGGGGCACCTCTTGTCCCTGCTCCTCATCAGCTGTGTGACCTGGAAAGTAACATCACCTTTCTGAAACTCAGTCTTCATGCCTATGAAATGGACAGAATCATCAAATCTATTTCATGAGGTTGTTGGGAGTATTCACTGACATCGTGTTTGTAAAATGCTCAGAACGGCTTCAGGCCCTTTGTAAACAGGAAAGGAAAGCTGGCTTGGATGAACATTGGCTATTGGCACTGAGCTAACAAAGCAGCTATGAGGGCCAGAGAAGGGCCCCTGACCCCTTCTATAGCCTCTTTTCTCACCTTTCCATGACTCCAATTTTGTGTTCTGACAATGTCAAATTCCTTCTAGTTTCCCTCATGCAACGTGTTCTGAATGGACCCCCATACTCCTATTCATGGTGCTTTTCCAGTACAAATTCCCGCCCCCCTGTCCTATCTTCATGGTTAACATATATTCAACCTAAAACTCAACTGAGAGGTCACCTCCTCCAGGAAGCCATTCATGATTGCCTCTTTACTTTTCCCAAGCTGAGGCACATCCCATCCCCAGTGACCTAGGGAGTCTTAGTTTATCTTTAATTGGATTTTTCAGATAACTTAAATGTTTTACTGTCTTCACCAGTAGGTAGTGCCCTCCATAAAGGAAGTGCTTGTGTCATATGCATCTTTGAATCCTTAGGATTCAGCTTGGGATTGTACACTGAAACTGCTGAAATACCTCTCAGAGTAGACAAGGAAGGAAAGGACAGACAAGGGAGGTGGGGTGGGGAAGGAGAGAGAAAGAAATGGTGAGTGAAGCACACAGCACAGTGCCCTAAGGGGGAAAAAGCAGCGTTTGAATCAATAGTAGGTACTTTAGGCCAGGCAGTGGCTCACACCTGTAATCTCAGCACTTTGGGAAGCCAAGGCAGGTGGATCACTTGAGGTCAGGAGCTCGAGACTCGCCTGTCCAACATGGTGAAACCCTGTCTCTACCAAAAATATAAAAATTGGCCAGGCTTGGCAGTGTGTGCCTGTAATCCCAGCTACTCAGGAGGCTGAGGCAAGAGAATTGCTTGAACCCGGGAGGCGGAGGTTGCAGTGAGCTGAGATTGTGCCAGTGCACTCTAGCCTGGGTGACAAAGCGTGACTCCATCTCAAAAAAGAAAAAAAATATATATATATAGATATATATAGATATATAGATATATATGCGTGTGTATGTGTACATATATGTGTATATATACATATACATATATATATACACACACACACATATATAGTGGCTACTTAAAAAAATGTTTTGTGTTTGGTATATTTAGTTCTTACTGCCACTGCTGATTTACTCTATTACTAACCAAAGAGCAGGGCTAAGTCTGCAAAGAAAGATACCTTCCCTTTTCAAAGACAAGGTTAGTGTCTTCACAAATAAAGCATCTGATACATTCGTTTGATACATTAGATACAAATTGTGGCTAATGATTTGCCCCATTTTCCAAGTTTTATCTTGATTGGGTTGATTGACTCAACAACGACTCAGCTTCTGATTCAGAGATGAACCAAAGAAGGTCTTGCCCTCACGGGGCTGAGAGTCTAGATGGAGAGACATTCGTAGGGAGCTGTGTAATGTCAGCAGAGATGTGTCATAGGAAGACTGATGAAGCAGATGATGGAGAGAGTTGGTTGAGTTGGTTGCTATTTAAAAGGGGTTGTCTAGGAAGAGTCTTTGATAAAGCAATTGAATAAAGAGCTGAAGGTAGTAAGTGTTAAGACCAAAGGATCGTTATAGGAGATCCAACCACCTCCCTCTAAATGGTAGTTCTTGGTGTGCTGTGTATAAACCTCAGAGTCTTTGCAGAAAGGAGATAACTATTTGGGAGTTGCGTGTATCAACATATTCCAGAATATTTCCAGAATACATAGGATGTTGGTGGAAGCCACCTGAAGATAGGACAGTCTGTTGATTCTGGCAGAATAGATAAACAATATTTACTGTCTTTACTCTAGAACTCTTTAGAACTTTCGGTAGATTAATACACATTGCAGATCTCCAAGTGGGAACAAGAGCATTTAGTATTTCCCTAACAGAACTGCTTATTCAAGAAGCATATTGTAGCTTGACACGGTGGCTGACTCCTGTAATCCCAACATTTTGGGAGGCTGAGGTGGGCGGATCACCTGAGGTCAGAAGTTCGATACTAGCCTGGCCAACATGGTGAAACTCCATCTCTACTAAAAATACAGAAATTAGCAGGGTGTGGTGGTGGGCACCTGTAATCCCAGCTACTCGGAAGGCTGAGGCAGGAGAACTGCTTGAACCCAGGAGGTGGAGGTTGCAGTGAGCTGAGATTGTGCCACCGCACTCCAGCCTGGACAAAGGGAACAAGACTGCATCTCAAAAAAATATATTGTACCACTTCATTCAGAGGAATGAATGTATTTTGGTAAAACGACTTTCGAGTAGGTACCAAATCTAAAGAAATATTCTTATCATATTACTCTGTCTCACACACACACACACACAGACACACACACACACACACACACACACACAATTCAGGTGTTTCTGGTGGATTTGCATTGGAGTCCTGTAAGTATTCAAGCTCTTTCACTGTAGAGAACTAAAGAAAACATCAAGATATCAAGTAGTTTTATTTATTTATTCATTCCATAATATTTTCTGGAACGTGTTGGCTTGTCTGACTTACTTACAGGCCTTGCCACCTGGCAAAAATCATTTCAAATTATTTGAAAAACAGTCACAGAAGTGGAGAGTATCAAGAACATGGGCTACGACTCCACAAGGCTGGACTCACATGCAAGTCCTGCCAAGTTCTCACAAGAGTCTCTGTTTATGTTGCTTCTAAGATGGGGTACAGCTGCAGGACAGATTTTTTATTTTAATCAAAAGAAAGGTGCAAACCCATAGAAGGAAACTTTGCAGGACAAAGAAACAATTGTAGATAAATGTGAAACCGAGGCAGCTGTTGCTTCACGTAGATACTGTGCCCATTACCTTTTGGAAAAAAATTAAACATTTTTAAGTGTATTAGGACACACGTAACATGCAATTTATCATCTGGAACATTGTTGAGTGTACAGTTTAGAAGTGTCATGTATATTCACATGGTTGTACCACCAATCTCCAGAACTTTTTCATCTTGCAAAACTAAAGCTCTATACCCATTAAATGACAATTCCCCATTGTCTCCTGCTCCCCAGATCCTGGCCACCACTATTCTATTTTCTGTTTCTAAGAACTTGACTATTTTAGGTACCTCATGGACATGGAATCATGCCATTGTTGTCTTTTTGTGACTGACTTACTTCACTTAGCACAGGGGTCCTCAACCCCTGGGCTGTGGGTTGCTGCTAGTCTGCTGCCTGTTAGGAACCGGGCTCCACAACAGGAAGTGAGTGGAGGACCAGCAAGTGTGACTGCCTGAGACCCACCTCCTGCGTCATCAGCAGCGGCATTAGATTCTCATAGAAGTGCGAACTCTATTGTGAACTGTGCATGTGAGGGATCTAAGTTCTGTGCTCCTTATGAAGACGGAGTGCCTGATGAGCTAAGGTGAAACAGTTTTATCCCAAACCTCCTTCCTCCCCTGAGCCACCAGTCCATGGAAAAATTGTCTTTCATGAAACCAGTCCCTGGGCCTAAAAGGTTGGGGGACTGCTGACTTAGCATAACATCTTCAAGGTTCTGTGATAACATATATCAGAATCTTTTTCTTCTTTAACGCTAAGTATTATTCCTGTGTTTGCATATACTACATTTTGTTTAGTCATCTCTTGATGGACACATGGGTTACTTCCACCTCTGGGCTATTATGAATAATGATACTATAAATATAGTATACAGGCATATATGGCTGTACAAATATCTCTTAGAGACCTTGCTTTCATCGATTTTGGATATATTCCCCAAAGTGGGATTGTGCCTATTACATTGCATTTCTCAAAATAGCTCTATTGTGATATAATTCATATACCATAAAATTCACCTCTTAAGGTATAAAATTCAACAGGTTAGTATATTCATGGAGTTTTGCAACCATCATCACAATATCTAATTTAGAACATCTTCATCACCCCAGAAAGCAACTTCATATCCTTTAGCAGTCACACCCCATTCCTCCCTTCCCTGGGCCCTAGGCAACCTCTGGGACACTTTCTGTGTCTATAGATTTACCCATTTGGGGCCTTTCATATACATGGAGTCCTACAATATATGATCATTTGTGTCTGGCTTCTTTCACTTAGCATAATACTTTCAAGATTCATTTATGTTGTATCAGTACTTCATTCAATTGTATTACCAAGTAGTGTTTCATGGCATGGATATCCCACATTTTATTGATTCATTCATTAGTTCATTTGTTGATGGGCATTTGGGTTGTTTCTGCTATACCCATTACTTTTGTTCCCTGCCAGTGACTGCATATCTCTAGCCTCATAGCATTCAGAATTTCCCTTTTCTCTATCAAATGTGCTTAGGTTTCAGGGACAAGCAAGGTCCTCTGTGAAAAGGTAGCCCAGAGAACAGTCTAGGTAGCAGACATCAGATTCATTCCCCCACTATCTTATGCCCTCCAAATAAAAAAAAGGAAGAAAAAGAAAACTGCTTCCATTCAGCTTAAAAGCCATATATGTATGTATGTATGTGTGTGTGTGTGTGTGTGTGTGTGTGTGTGTGTGTGTATGTGTATATATATATTCTCGATATCTAATGGAAGAGACTTGTGCTCTTTAGGGAAATCAATAGGAGGGATAACAACAGATTATACTATGAGAAAGAAAATTTTAAAAGACTCTTTGGAAATAGCACATACATAAAACATTTTTGAACTATCTGCAAATGCAGAAATTATGCCTCAATGCAAGGGATCTGTGCCAAAGTAAAAGTCTGCTCAGGCTTTTATGAATTTCAGTGTTAGTGGCAAGTTGATCACTCCAGTGTCTTTGAAAGCCACTGTATTTGTCCCATGTTGTCCATTGCCATGAGAGAAAGGGGCCACCCTAACTAATTAGTGACTGTGCCCTAACTGAACTCATAGTGTTTTCTGTATCACAGTTCTTGACCACGTGTCCAATAGCATTTTGATTTTATTGAATGCCGGATTAAAAGATCCTTAGGGGTTTAGATAACATATCTCCTTGCTCTGGAATTGAAAAGATATTGAAGTCAGATCTGGAGCGAATCAAGGAACGATGTACAACGAGGTGGCCCACACAAAAGCCATGTGGGCAATTATCTCATGATTTGAGCAGCCTGACAAACTTCTCCCTTCTCATTCATATTTCACATAGATGCAGCCACGGTCCAACTTGGTTACAAAGAAAGAGAAACTTGTCATTTGTTTGATCATCAGCATGGTGTAAGAATTTGCCTGTCACTTGTTTAGGATAATGGCTGAATTTTTCAGTTTTCAATTGATGCTTGGCAGCTTCGATGTGTTAGATTGCTCTCAAACAACTGAAAGACATCCACACATCCTATCCATTGTCAAGCTCATTTAGCAGATTATTCTAAGACTAAAGTAAGGGAAGATAGTTTGTGCTATGAATCTTTTAAGAAAATATTACACGGTGTGAACAAAAGCAAATCCGCAGAACTTTAAAATGTCAGAGCCCAAATAGAACTTAGAAATCCTTCCATTGAAACATCTGAAAACTCATATGCCCACAGAGTCCAGGCAAGTAGCAAGCCAACAGCAAGAGATGCCGATTGAGCCTTTGCCACCCTAGGAGGGGTTCTGGCCATGATGTGCCAGACTGTATGTTTTCATAAAATTTGCAAAAGTAAGATGTTTCACTTTAATTCATTAATGGGGCTGTCACTTTCTGACATCCTCCTTTTTTTCTCCCTTATGTTAGGGTGTTAGATGGCATTAGAGTCACCCCAGGAATTTTGTATTCATGGGCCATAGGCACTATTTATTTATAATTTCTCCTGCAGTAACGAAGATGCTACAGACACATTCTATGCATAATTTTGTGTTCTTTTTATTAAAGAAAGATATTTTCCAGCTTTAAAAATTTCAGGATCCACAAAACCAGCAGGTCGGATGGACACTATGGTGAAGTGGAATGCTCATGTTCATTTAAAGGAGGTGATTTGCTTAGTTCCTGACAATTACTGTCAGGTGAGAATTGAAGGGTTTGGTGTGGTCAGTTCTCTCAAGGGAAGCCAGAAATCCAGATTTATATGTCAAATCTTCTGATTTCAAAATGTTGATAACTAACCGAACAACACTAATCTGAAGGCTGAATTTGATCTGTGGGCTGTCAGTTTTTATCCTCAGACTAAATTCAACCCTTGCTATTGATGATGAAAAAAAGCAAATGAACAGGTCTAAAAATAATTAGCCCTCTATCCACACCATTGTCTTCCACAGGTTTTATATTGAAATCATCGAACTGGCCTTCTTATAACCATTCATTGTACATTTCTTGAGTATTAAGTGTGCATTTGAAGTACATTTGGGTTTCCCTCAAGTTCAGCTCTTGATTAAATGAGTCCAAAGTAGTCTACATCCAGGTCCAGAGTTAGGAGAAAGGACTGGATGTGAAATTATCTCACTGTGCCAGGACTCTGAAAACAATTCGCTAAAATTTGCAATAATTCAGACAGGGCTTCAGATCCTTATTAAGAGAAAAGTTTCAAAAAGTGGTGTGGGGTTTTATATTTATGGACATGTTATTGTAATTCTGCTGTTAGTTATAATCATTTTGCGTGAACTTTGAGTGATTTATAGTACCCAGAGGTAACGAATCCATTCCCCTTTTTACTCCTCCTCTCGTTGGAACACTTGCATGAGTTTTCTCCACTTCTCAAACATTTTTTTCAGTTGATATTTCCATGGCTGGACCCTTCTTATCATTGAGGTCTCAACTGACATGTTATCTCTTTAAAAAAATCTTTCCAGAAGATCTTAGCTAAATTCAGCAACTCTCAGCTCTCTATCCCAGGGGCAGATAAACTATGGCTCACAGTTTGAATCCAGCCTGCAGCCTGGCTTTGTAAATAAAGTTTTATTGGCGCTCAGCTGCATTCATTTGTTAACCTCCTGTCTATGGCTGTTTTTGTGCTACCCCAGGAGACTTGAGCAGTTGCAACAGAGACAGTGTGGCCTGTGAATCCCAAACTATTTACTATCTGGCCCTTGATGGAAAATCTTTGCTATCCTAAGGCTTTTCCATTGCTATTTTATTTTCTTCACAGAAATGATTATCTGAAATTACTTATTTTTTTACTTGTTTGCTTGTTTCTGAATTCTACTCTTAGAATCTGAGCTCTTTAAGGGTTATTTTATCTATACCTAGAACACAGTAAGTACACAATATATTTTGGTTGAGTGAACTTAATAAATTCCATGCTTCAGCCTTTTTTCTTATAGCAGAGAGGGCTCCTAAAGTCTTTCTGTGCAAGTGGGTCCTGAGGATCCTGCTGCTTTTCAGTACTACAGGGAATATCATGCCAAGTGTTTGATTGTTTTTGGTTGTGCAAACTGGACCAACTATACACACTGAGACAGGATGCCTAAGTATCAGACCCTTGAACTGGATGAGGAAAAGCCAAGATGGGAAACCACTGGAAAACATTGCAGTGTGTTGATTCTGTGTATCATTTCGCCCAATGCCATTGTCGTTATCAAGGGCTAACTCTTACTTGTCAAGTAAAGACAGGCTACTGGTTCAACTGACTTCTAAGCTAGCAAACATTTTGGTTTCTCCCTATTTAGTCAAATAAATGAGTTTCTTTTTCTAAAGCCTCAACTCACCTAAGGACAGAGTTCTTTGTTTTTCTCTGCTTAATTGTATCATCTTCCTCAATACCAACTACACAAACCCCAACACACACTCAGCTGCAGATTGCCACCCCGTGTCCTTGTCACCTCATGCATTTTACCTGCTGGAAATAAATGCTCACACTCTGCCCAATCCCATCATTCCCTGAACCTGGGCATGCTTCAGAACTCCTTTTGTCTGTTCCTCTCTCTCATGTGCCTGAAACTCCTTTGTGACTTAGAATCTCTAGCATGTGATTCAGAACCTTAGGATCTGTCCAGTGGCTTCTTGTCTATTAGTAATTTTTGCTCTCTCAGTGATATGGTTTGGCTGTGTCCCCACCCAAATCTCATCTTGAATTGTAGCTCCCACAATTCCCACATGTCGTGGGAGGGACCTGGTGGGAGGTCATTGAATCACCAGGGCGGCTTTTCCCTGTACTGTTCTCATGATCGTGAATAAGTCTCATGAGATCTGATGGTTTCACAAAGGGCAGTTCCCCTGCACTGCTCTCTTGGAAGACGTGCCTTTGCTCCTCCTTCACCTTCCATCATGATTGTGAGGCCTCCCCACCCATGTGGAACTGTGAGTCTGTTAAACTTCTTTTTCTTTGTAAATCACCCAGTCGTGGATATTTCTTCATAGCAGTATGAAAATGGATTAATACACCTAGTACCTTGTAAGCATGCACCATTTTTACTGATTTGATATCTTCCTCTTTTTTTTTTTTTTTTTTTTTTTTTTTTGAGGCGGAGTCTCGCTCTGTCGCCCGGACTGGAGTGCAGTGGCCGGATCTCAGCTCACTGCAAGCTCCGCCTCCCGGGTTTACGCCATTCTCCTGCCTCAGCCTCCCGAGTAGCTGGGACTACAGGCGCCCGCCACCTCGCCCGGCTAGTTTTTGTATTTTTAGTAGAGAGGGGGTTTCACTGTGTTAGCCAGGATGGTCTCGATCTCCTGACCTTGTGATCCGCCCGTCTCGGCCTCCCAAAGTGCTGGGATTACAGGCTTGAGCCACCGCGCCCGGCCCCGATATCTTCCTCTTTTACTCAATTTGTGTTTGACCGAACTTGAGTCTGCAGTACCAGGCCCCTGGCATTGTGCTGGGAGTTACACCAGGCACTAACTAGACCACTGGAATTTCCCAGGAGCCCTAGAACCTTCCTTTGGCAGTCCCCATACCAAATAGAAATAAGCCTGTTAAAATGCACCCACTTGCCGTGTTATGTATGTTTTTTTTCTTTTAACAAGTCATAATAATTCATTTGCTTTTTATGTTATGTTATTATTTATTATAATCATAACTTCTTTTTATGTCTCAACCAATGCATATTTGGTCATATCCCCAAGGATTTGAAGTCCCTTGAATTATTTAGAGGCCCTAGAGAAGCTGGTATGCCTAATATACCACGCCTCAAATACCTACTGTATTTATATTGCTTTAGCAGCCCTGGACACTGCAGATACAGTGATGAATACGCATAGTTTTTGTCCTCAGGGAGACCAGAGTCCAGGGAGTGAGGTGTAGGTAAGCAGGTGGTAACAGAAAGCTGTAAGAAGGTCCATTGTGAAGGACGGGCAAGAGCTAAATAAGATTTGAGGACACGGACAGAAGTGGGGTCAGGAAAGGGTATTGGGGTCCCCTCCCTGAAGGAAGTAATGTCTTAGATCAGTGGTCCCCAACCTTTTTGGTGCCAGGGACTAGTTTTGTGGAAGATGATTCTTCTAGGCCTGGAGGTAGGGGGATGGTTTCAGGACGAAACTGTTCCACCTCAGATCATCAGCCTTAAGTCAGAGTCTTGTGAGGAGTGCGCAACGTAGATGCCTCACACATGCAGTTCACAAGAGGGTTCAGGCCCCTACGAGAATCCAATGTCACTGCAGATCTGACAGGAGGCGCAGCTCAGGCCGTAAGACTCACTTGCCCACCACTCACCTCCTGCTGTGTGGCCTGGTTCTTAACAGGCCACAGATTCATACTGGTACGGGTCTGTAGCCCCAGGGTTGGGGACCTCTGTCTTAGATGGCCTCAAACAATGCAAAGTGGAAGGATCTAACCTGAATTCTGCCTGTCAAAACACAGCCAATTTCCCCCAAGTTAGCCTTGATACATCTACCTAATCCACAGACTAATTCACCTGAAGTCACAATCATAACAGGCTACAGTTTGTGGAGCCTGGTGCAAAATGAAAAGGCAGGGCCCCTTGCAGAATTTCAAGACAGCAACAGCAGGGTGTTCAACCATGTATGGGCCCTTCTGAGCATGGGGCCCTGTCTGGCAGCACAGGCCACACGCCCATGAAACTGACCCTGTTAATTGTTCTAAAGTGGGGCCGTTGTCATTCAAAAGACAGTAGGAGAAAAAAAAAGCACCATGTACTAAAGCCCCAAGTACATAGCAGATGCTCAACCAAGGTTTGTGGAACGAGGCTGTTTCTTTAGTTTATTTTGCTTTTCTTGGAAATAGGCCTGACCAGGTGGCAAATGTCTGTAAGAAAGCAGTTACTTTGTCATTTTCCTTTTCTAGAAGCTCAGCACAGATGCGGAGATCCAGGTCTGGCCTGGGGAAACATGACCATTCTGGCTGCCTTTTGTCTTGGAGATGACTTGGGTATTAATACATATATTCAGTTTGTTTGAAATATATACATGCATTTAAATCTGTATATAAAACCCTTTGGTGGACATTTTCTCCACATCCTATCCTGATAGAAGATGATGATAAACTCATGCTAGGGATTTTTATTAAGGCTCATTGAGTATATTTTCAGAAGCTGCCACACAATGAAATGTATTAAACATTTTTCCCTATCTGTAAATGTGAGTAGTCTTAAATTGCCAAGCCAGGTAAAGTGAGTCCATGGATAACTCTTAAATGCATTAAACTCCTAAAAAATATTAGATCCTTCTGCAACAGATGAGGTTTGGTCGTGCAGCTCATTAGCATTTGAACAAATTTGTGAGACTTTTAAGGCATGTTGTTGGATTGAGCTAAGTAGATGAACACAGTGAATTCCAGACCCTAATGGCTCCATTTATCAAGGGAGCAGGTTTTAACATAATGCATAAACCTTTCTCACATGGCCATTTTACTATGCATTTAATTCTATTGCAACATGGTGCTTTGGGCAGAGGAAATGAAAAACTTAAACAAGGTTAACATTCCGAGAAAAGACTAGGAAAAAATCAATACCCCCCTCCCTCCCCAGATAGAAGATGATTTACAAAAATGAAAATCTATATCAATAACAGAGTCTTACAGATGACAAAATATACCAGTGATGGTTTGTGACTAGGACATGAGCTGCCATTTCTACCGAATTCATATCCAGTGTTAGGGATAATGTTATGAAAATGTTTTAGTGTGATTAGTAAAAGGTTATTAATTGGTTAAAGACCCTCCTACGGCTTTGAGATTTATTTTGAGGACAGTGAATAATTCTGTCTCACTTATTTCGTTTCACAATCCTATTGACTTCAAAATGTTGCCCTTTTTTCTGTTTACGTATGCTTAAGAAGAAGAGCTAAAGTAACTGTCTTTCTTCCTACTCAGGAAGACTTGCCAGAATTCAACACTAAAACTTCATCCCTTTGGAATACCCAGTCGTTCAAAAATTTTTTGTTTTGCCTATTAGTGATTTAAAAATACCCTAGCTTCATGCCATTCGCAGATGTAGCATGATGGTTTTGTCTATCAAGGAGGCAGCCAAAGGCTGAGGGTTTGTATTGTGCAGGGTGGCATTTATACGTAACAGTGTGTAATTTTATTAGTGAGCTGCTCAGAGCTACGTCAAATGTAGATTTGTGGTTTCTCTGTTGGGCTACATTGTCGCTGCCTGCCAGTGTAGTTGTAAAGCAATGCACACAAAACAGGTCACTCTTTACAAATGATGTTTGATTCTATATTTACACAGCCATTAAGAAACTAAAGTTAAAACTTTTCATATCTACCTCACTAAATTTTATGAAGGAAAAGATATGCTTTGGTGGATTCATAAATTTAGGGGATTTTGAGGCCTGTAAGTATATTTCCAACAAATGGCAAGGGTCTATGGCAAATAACTCTGATTTCTCAGGAGCTGTTTCCCTGCTACTTCCACAGAAAACACTTCACTACTAATACCTAAAACCACCCCATAGTTGCTTATTCTATCCAAACTATTATCCAAAGTTATTTCTTTAAAAAGTTGAGTCTTCCCAATTTCCCTGCCTCCCTAATGAAACTGATTTTCTATACAGTGCTAGGCAGGACACAAGTATTAATAGGATAAGTTATGCTAAGTTAGCTGAAACTGGATAGAATTTCCATCACTCAGAAACAGAAATGTAAAACTGGAGCTTAAGCATGAAGCTTAGCAATTTATCTTCCATCTTTGGAAAACTCAAAATTATATTTACGTAGTAAAAACGGGTTAAGTAAATAATATCCTGAATAGAAGGAAGAGTGCTTAAAAGTGTTTTTCGTAAAAGTGAGTAAAAATATTAAAATATCCTTCTACACAAAAGGATCCTTTAAAAGTAACAGAACCCCATCAAGACCATGGATATCAACAGCCAGATTTTTTACCATATCCAGGCAGCACTGAGGACTCAGGGCAGGTCTCTCTTCCTCAGTGAATCCTTTTCCTGGTTTCCCCAGTCTAGGTTGGGTGGTGGTGGTTCGTTTCCTTAGTCATTCTATATTCCCATCCATGATCATACTTATTACATATTGCTTCATTGTTTTCTCATCTGTCTCTCAACCCAGTGATAGGTACCTTACCAGTAGGTACAAGATCTGACTAAAGGTTCCTTTCTTGGTTCTAAGTACAAAATTGACACTGTCAAAACCCAAAGAACATTTGTGAATGAATTAATCAGTGAATGACTGAAGAGCCCTGAAACTGTTTTAAAGCTTCAGATATTTTGAACACCAGAAATGACAAGGAAATAACGGTGAGGCTGGAGAATTTAAATCTTTTCTCTTTTTTGAAGCACATAGAGGAATTCTACTGCCTCTTTCAATAAGAATCAGCAATGTACAGATCACCAGCACATGCATCAGAGAGAGTCCATTGTAGGGGCTCAACATATATTTACTGAGCTAAACCCAAATGCATTTGAACTTCTGCCTAGTAGCTTGTCCAAGGACACCCTGAGTCCCCCTAACAGAGGATCCTAAGAGATGACAAGGAAAAGATACAAGATGATGAAAACAACATGGCACATCTAGTCTGGACTTCTCTAATCTGCCCAGTGGTGAATCCAGGCAGCAGGTTATGAAGATGCTGGGAGATTTCCTTTGTGGAGTTGTTGAGCCGAACTAGCTTTCTCAACTGTTCATGTTCACGTGTCACCAATCTTGGAACTTTCTTTTACTGACAGGCTGTATCTATTTTTCCTGTTCTGTTTTTGTGAACTCAACTTAAAACATCATCCAGGAAGGTTCCAGAAAGACTCCAGCCTTCTCAGTGAGATGTCATCCAAATGGCTTGATTCTTTGGATTTGGCACTAAAAAGAGACATGTTTTTTTATGTATGATTTAAACTCAAATTCCATTTTGAAATCAACGAATGTGCTTTACCCAACCACTTCAAATCTCGGAGAGATGGCCCACTTGAAATAAAGGTTAACAATCTTCAAGTTTAATTCCCAAGTTTTTCTGACATCATTTTCCCAATTATAAATTGCATCATTTTTTATCTTTCCTATGTAAATAAGTAAATCTCGGCAGAAGCTAAAACACACAAGCAAGAATCTGCAAGGCTTTCTTTGAAAAAAAGGAAAAAAAAAGATATATAGGCCATATATCTTCCAAGAAATCACTATGAAGAGATGTGTTTTTATACCGTACCAGGAAGCAGCTGTGGTACAAGAGGAGTGGGAACTTGAACTCTTAAAAGCTGTTTTTAATCTCAACTAAGCCACATCGCCAGTTAACCTCTCTGATTTTGTCATCTCATCTGTAAAATGGAAATTAATTGTGTCTTCCCCACAGGGCTATTATGAGGATAAAATAAGACAATCACCAGGAAACTGCTTGGCAAATTGTAAAGTGCAGTATAAATATAAGAGATATTAACTACAAATGGTCATATGGGAGGTTTTTGAGCACAAAACAGTAAGCTAGAGAAAATTCTGAGGCAGTGCAAATTCAGAAAGGAAATTATAAAAGTAGGTGTAACCATTCTAATAGTTGTGACAATGTAATTTCAGAAGATTGGTGAGTTACAACATATACCACATACAAGTGTTAATGCTTCTTAAACTTCACAAACCAACATCTGTTACCTTTCAACTTTTCCTCTGCAGCTTCCTCATCTCCCTCAGGCTTCACAGAATTGAAGAGAGTTAGGGCTTTGCTCTGGATTAGGCTTTGGCTTAAGGGAATATTGTGGCTGGTTTGATCTTCTATCCAGACCACTAAAAGTTACTCCATATCAGCAATAAGGCTGGTTCACTTTCCTATCATTTGTGTGTTCAGTAGGATAGAACTTTTTATTTTATTCAAAAACTCTTTGTTTGCATTTACAACTTGGCTACCTGGTTGGCACAAAAGGCCTAGCTTTCAGCCTGTCTCAGCTTTCAACATGCCTTCCTCACTCAGCTTAGTCATTTCAAGCTTTTAATTTAAAGTGAGACATGTGTGCCTCTGCTTTTCAGTTGAATACTCAGAAGCCATGGCAGGGTTCTTAGTTGGCCCAAATTCCCTAATTTCAGGAAATAGGTAGGGCTGAGGAAAAGGCTTCCCTATTTCCAGTTTGTTTGGCACCCCCAAAACAATTACAATAGTAACATCAAAGAACACTGATCAGGGATCATCACAGATATAACAATGAAAAAGTTTGAAATATTGCGAGAATTACCAAAATGTGGCACAGAGACTTGAAGCGAGCATGTGCTTTTGGAAAAAATGGTACTAATAAACTCACTGGATGCAGGCTTGCCACAAACCTTCAATTTGTAAAAAGCCTGAGCATTTTACAAATTGAAATATCTCCGAAGCACAACAAAGTGAAGCACATTAAAACCAAGCATGCCTGTATATGCACTTAACCATAGATTTCCAATACTATGAAATACTCTAAAATTCTGCTTTGCCTATATATTATATGTGCACATTTACGTAGATATTATGCATTTAAATAAACATTAATGCAAAGGAACATATACATAAAATGATTCATAATATGATTTATGGACAATTTAAAGATTTTTTAAGAGTAGATTTTGGACTGTAAATAAACTTAATACTTTTCACACTCAATCATTGCAGAAGATGGGAACTGGCCGTATAGTCTAATTACTTAAGTAGGAGTGGTGGACATCATTGTGTTATTTCAGAGTGTATTTCTCATCTTAAGTGAATTGTAAGTGAATAGAAAAGTGTGTGTGTGTGTGTGTGTGTGTGTGTTTGCGTGCATGCATATGCATATGCAAAAATCAAAACTGATTTGCCCAGGTACTCAAGTTGAGCACAAAATCACAGGCATGAATATGCGAGGAAATTTGAATGTGTGTTTGTCAGCAACCGAGTATTTGGCAAAGGGGAAAATTAAAATAGATTGCACTTAGAGCTCAAGGAAGGAAGAATAAACACAAATTTACAGGTGAGTGTTAGCAAACAGCATATATATTGAATAGTAGTCTGAAACAGACCCATCTGAACTCGGTGGGGAACTGACATTCTGTTTGTACTACTGCATATTAGAACTGGAAGCCTCAAGTTATATTTCTCAATAGCGATGCAGCAAATTACTATATCTACGTGGCAGGCACTTGGCTCTTAACAGCTGGCAAGATTGAGAGTTATTTGAGGCATTTAAAATAAAAATTTCAGATAAGATCGAATCAGTGTGGTCAATCAGCAAGATAGTCAACAGGTATTTATGACACAACCACTTATCTATATAGATATTTTTAAACACTGTACTTGATGGGATCCGAATGGGGAAAAGACCCAAAACATCAGGAGATCTCTGGCTCTGGTTTAGAAGCCCAAATGGTGACAAACAAGGGCTTTGGAGTCACACACACCTGCCGCCAGAACCTGGACACCTCTTACTTTCTAAGGAAACTCCACATTTTATGTGAGGGCTAGGTTCTGGAGCCAGCCCATTAAGCAAAAGTCATGTACAGCCAGAATTATCTTTGAAATTTTCTTATGTCTTCTACCCTTAAGCCTTCTTTATTTTTTTTCTATTACTGAATTAAGAATGTTTGAGCCCCTATGCCATTCGAAGATAGAAATTTAACATCAGCCAAGACATACACACACTACTCGGGAGGCTGAGGCAAGAGGATTTCAGGAGTTTAAGACCAGGAGTTCAAGGCTGCAGTGAGCTATGGAGTGCATTATGCACTTCAGCCTGGGCAACAGAGCAAGACCAGCATCTCTAAAAAATAAATAATTTTTTAAAATAAATAAAAGACATAGAGAAACACACACAGAGACACACACACACACACAATTGTGTGCAGTCTTCTCTCGTCATTTTTATGCCCACAAAAGTTTGAGAATTGCTGTGCTAATGAAAGGGCCAGAAAGTCTATATGCGGATGTCTGGACTTTTGACTCATCCTGCCTTTAAGATATGATACTATCAAATCATCTGTGTGAGGAGCAGATGGTGAGACTTCTAAAGTGTTCCTGCTTGCCTTCAGGGTTTACTCTACTCACTTATAATAATAAGCCTCTCTGACTTTAATACATGTTAATAGATTTATTTGATGTTTAGAGGATTAAATGAAACAGTGGATGGCAACTTCTTTGAGGGTTAAATTCGAAAATCGGTACATAAGTTGCGTGTGCTTTGTGACACTCCTTCATTTATGTGGTCTTTGTCAATGCACTTAACCTCACTGCACCTCATTCGCCTCGTCTGCAGGATGATGCGACACACAATACCTACTTAAAGGAGTTGGTGACACTATAAGTATGATAATGCGCGAAGAGCTGTTGGCAGACTAGGAGCAAGAAATTAAAACATAGTAACTATTTTATTATTATTACAAATTATTGTTGTTGTGGTTGAGATGATTATTATTACTTGCATGCTCTGAAACTTTGGACATGTTACCAGATCTTTCTGTGCTTTAGTCATTCATCTGTCAAAAGGGAGCATGATATCTTTTCCTCCTACCTCAAAGAGCTGCAGAAGGTACAAAAAAAGACAAGGGGTTGAAAAGCATGAAAGGTTGTACAAGTAGAAGGTGAAAACGGAATAATGAAACATAATATTCAAATCCCAAGGCACCCGAGTTTCAGGGATGTTGCAAACCAATGCAATCTGCAGAACAAGTCATGTGGCTCAATAGCAACACAGTCGGGACCCAGGCAGATCGTAAATGGTTGAATTTGGCCTGTCCCCACCCCACCCCTGGGGTAACCGCTTAAAAGTGCATGCCCTCTGGAAGGGGGCGTGGACATCTTGCTGTGGAATACACAGGACCCTACGTTCCTCCCAAAAAATACTACCATGAAGAGTGGCTTTGAGAAGCCGACACGAATATATAGGTCTCCAGCCTAAATGACAAGAAACTTATTGTTATTTTAAATTCTTATTATAAGCACCTTTGCCATTGGTTGACAGAAACATAATCTCTGTCAAGTAAGGGGGGCTTACGTTAATTCAGCTTCCTGAGATTGTGCCTAAGGGCCAGGGTGTTTACAGACATCCAAGGATGTGGGGTCATGCGTGGTTCTCAGTTATCACCTGTATCCACGCTGACTTCCGCAGGGATGTGCAGTTTCCCTTCTGCTCACTGACTGAAGGCTATTCCGGAACTGCTCGGGGGCTTTCCTAGGAACGTCTCAGGCCCCTTGCTCAGTTGCGGTATGAAGGCTATTCCGGAACTGCTCGGGGGCTTTCCTAGGAACGTCTCAGGCCCCTTGCTCAGTTGCAGCATGGCAGCGTCTCCAGTCTTCTGCTCCTGCGTCCTGGGGCGTGTGGAAGAAGCGGCGGCCTGGGGGAGGTGGAGTTTCTTCATAAGGCATCGGAACAGCGACCTCTTCTGTTCTTGAATCGCCAAACTCAAGGGGAAGGGTTGGTTTATGCTACTTCCGACCCCCGACTCCACTGAGGCCAAGGATTCAGCCCTGCAAGTAGCAAGTGGAAGTCAGGACACAGAGCTGCTTCTCCGCTCGGTGTCCGAATGGCAAAGACTGCTGCTTCTTCACCGCCCCGCACTCCCCACAATTTTCACAACCCTCTCAATACCCAGGAAGCCTTATCGTCTACGTAAAGGGAGGTGAGAAAATGGAGGTGAGGTGGACCTCTGGCTGTCACGTTTTGCTCTCCTGAAGCTATTTCTTGTTTGTGTTTGTTTGTGTGTGTGTTTGTTTTGAGACAGCCTAGCTCTGTCGCCAGGTTGGAGTGCAGTGGCTCACTGCAACCTCCGCCTCCTGGGTTGAAGTGACTCTCCTGCCTCAGCCTCCCAGGTAGCTGGGATTACAGGCACCCACCACCACGTCCGGCTAATTTTTGTATTTTTAGTAGAGACGGGGTTTCACCATGTTGGCCAGGCTGGTCTCGATCTCCTGAGCTCGTGATCCGCCCGCCTCGGCCTCCCAAAGTGCTGGGATTACAGGCGTGAGCCACCACGAAGCTATTTTTTTAAATACTTGGATGTCTGCTTTTGAAGTCCCCAAACGAAGACTAAGGCTCCTTGTTCAGGTTTCTCCCCTATGATGCCTCTTCTGAGGCAAGGGCTGCGTGTTTTACAGAGTGGGGTGCAGAAGACGGCTTCAGAAAGTCCCGCTGCGGGAGTGGGACCAACTCCTCCCATTTCAAAAATATTATCCAGCAACAATGTTTAGAACATTACCCAGAAAGTAAGATTTCTGAAGGAGCTAGGCGTGCCATAGTTGAGTGTGATTCTGCCATAATCTATGTGGTTGGCTGAGAACCAGTGAATTGCTTTGGTCCGTTTATAACAACGTAAATAGTTTATCTTATGGTGATAGGGGACCAGTGAGTCCAGATTTGACTATCTCTTCGATGGTTGATGGTAGGTAATTGAAACAACTGATCCTCCCTCTTGCCCCATATCACATCCTATTCTGCCACATTCTTAAGGGAGGTGAGAAGTAGCTCTTTATGCTTTGCCATTCTTGAGCAGGTTTCTTTTTTATTATGTAACAAGCAATTATAATTCAGAGAAAAACAACTCAATGTGTGAAATGGTAAAATAATTCTAATGTCACTTGCAGGCTCCAGTTGGGGTCTGCAGAATACATCTTTGTATGGAATATAAATACATGTGCCCAAATTTGAGAATTGTCACTGAAAAGTAAACTTTCTCTTTCTAGCCCTCCTAGGCAATGCAACCACATCCTCATCAGTGCCAAAAATATACATTTAGCACATGTCCATGCCAGTGTCCCACTCCCAGAATACACAGTTCTCCCAAGCTGCTTCCAGAGCCTTCTAAAGTACTTTCCCACTCCATCTCTGACCTTCTCTAATTTGGTGGTGTTCATTCTGCAGACAAATAGATCTTTTGAAAATGCAAATGTGATAAATATGGTCACTTTTGCTCCTTTAAAACTCCTTCCTTCACTGGCAGTTCTACTGTGGTTCTCTAGGTGTGTTAGTGGCTGCTGGAACAAAGTACCACAAACTGGGTGGGCTCAAAATCACAGAAATGTACTGTCTCAGAGCTTCAGAGGCAAGAAGTGCAAAAACAAAGGTGTTAGCAGGGCAGTGCTCCCACCAAAGGCTCTGGAGGACCCTTCCTTGTCTTGCCTCTTCCAGTTTCTGGTGGTGGCCAGCAATCCTTGGCTTGTAGACACATCACTCTAATATCTGTGTCTGTTGTTACATGGCTTCCCTCCCCTGTGCGTCCGTGTTGTCAGGTGGCATCTCCTCTTTTGGTGTCTGTGTCCAAATTTCCTTTGATTTTTAAGAACACCAGTCACTGGGCAAGGACCAATCCTAAAGACTTCATCTTAACCTGATTACACCTGCAAAGACCCTTCTTCCAAATAACGTCCCATTCACAGGTACCACAGGTTAGAACTTCAACACATCTTTTCAGGGGATACAGTTTAACCCATACCCCTGGGTTTATTCAGGTAAATTCCAACACTTTAACATCACCCACACCAGCCTACAGATCCCAAGTCCTGCTTGTCTCTTTGGCTTCAAGTTTTGTTGTTGCCCTTCTCATAATACTTTCGTACTCCAAACTCCTGTGGCACTTCCCACTTTAGGAAATTTTTTTGCAAGCTATGATTCTTCCTGAATTGTCTTCCTCTCCTGATTCCCTACCTCGTTACTCTTCTGCCAGAGTCTGCCTTGAGCACCCACACTGAGTCTAGTTGCTTTGCCATCTGCTATAGCTCTTCCATGGCACTGACCACACTGGACAATCAAGAACTTATTTGTGTGACTGTTTAAGTCATAAGAATCCCACCAGTGTAAGGTACCAGCAAGGGGTCTCTGGCCAGAGTAGGTGCTTAATAAGTAATTATTAAATGAATAAGTATAAGATTTCATAAATGCCAAATTGATTACAGTATGGTTGGTTAAATCCCATAGGACACCAAATGACTTTTAATCTTAAGAAAAATGGTCCTTTTCACCCACTCTTTGGATTTTAGCACCTTGCAACTTAATTTTGGCTTTGCAGAGGAATCTATTAGAGATTTTCTGTTGTTGGTGTTCCCATAAAGAACTGAGGCAATGACTGTGAGAACTGGATTTAGAACTCGAACACCTAAGAGCCTCCCTTTAAAAAAATAAAAAAGGTAGAATAGAAGAGAAAGGAAAGGAAAAGAAAAACAACTGTGTCGAGTGTTAGCTTTATAAGTTAACTATAAGTTCAGGGAAGTACCATGAGCCATTTTATCTCATTTTGTTATTTTTTAACCACTGCACAAACGAGAAGAGCCCATAATCCTCTGTGGAATAATGCATTCATCCTCATTAGTCATCATTCAATTGGGTCTGCTTTGTTTGCACCATGTGCAATATGAAGAGATACCTTCCCAAGAAGGATAAATGTGTTATCTCATAGTTCACCTACTTTAGAATACCTAATGAGCTGCACTGGAAGTATATGCTTTTTATCATCACTTGTAGGGGGCAAGACAGGCCCTACTGAAGACCGCTGGACCACGAGTGATTTATGGTGCTTTTTACCCCTCAACTGTTGGGGGAGGTGTCCACATGGTTAGGATTCCATCTGTCCCATATGCAGCCCCTTTAATTGATGATTTATCCTATTATCTTCCTTCCTGAAAGAAAAAAATATCAAGGTTTTACTTGCATCAGTAAAACTACCATCCACCAAAACAGAATCATTATCTAAATCTGAGTATTCTGGGGAAGAGAAACCTAAGGGGAAACAGGTTAACAAAATCCCTTGTTTCCTGAAGGAAACATTAGGAGGTGTTTCCTAATCCTGCCTAGCAAAAGGTCAATGCTTTGATACACACACACACATACACACTCAAGTTTCCATGTAACAAGAGAGGAAAAGTAAAGAGACGCCACTGGATGAGGGGAGCCGTTAATACAGTGGGTTTGACAGTTGGATGCTTGAAAAAAAGATGACTTCTTATTAACATGCAATTGTCACCATGTTAATAATGAAATATTGATCTGTTCTTGCTTAATGAAAATCAACTTATTCTAATTTACCCCTGGAAAGAGGACCATTTCAGGACCCGTTCCAACATCTTTACACTATCTATCTATGTATTGTTCATCGCTAGATTTATTTTTTAGTATGCACCTCTGAGAACCAGGGAGGGGAGAAGGGAATAATGAATGTCAGGTAAACCAAAATTATTTGTCTTCTTTTGTTGAAATTCAGTCATCTTATTTAGCAAGAAAAACTTCATGAAAGACCTTAGAACAACATTACGGGGTATTCATGATTTTATGATTAAATGATTACAATCTTTTCCAATAAAAATACTGTTATATAAGAAATGCGAACCTTAGAAAATCACTAACACTCCTCATCTAAAGCTTTATTTACAGCTATTTATAACCATATATGCATTACAGTAAGGACTGAGAGAATCCACAAGATTTATCAGTCTTACTCATGGAGAACAATTTTACACAGAGAAACCCTGTCTAATAGCCTATCTTAATTAGCTGCCAATTTTGTGAATTATTTCTGTTTTATAGTCACAGTTTTTCTACTCATTTATTTACCTGCTGCTTTCGAAATTATCTGTGAAGCAATCTCTTTTGGATAATAGGGAAAGGAGCCAGTGACTGTGACCCTCTAAAAATGTAGATCATTTTGATTTACAATTTAAAATGTAAATGCTTTGGGGTCAGGGCTCTGCGAAAAGAATAATTCACAAGTGAATACATTACTCCTTCACACTTAAACATTTATTACCAAGAGGCACATACAGTGATGTGTGTGTGTATGTGCGTGTGTATGAACGTGTGTGTGTGTGTGTGTATTTACCAGTGTAGTGGCTTTTATTGTTTCTGTTAGGTGTTGTTGCAGAGAGGTTCACATAAACATTTATATAGGTTTCAGAAAACAGTTGTTACTGAGGAAGAGCCTTTTTCTGTTTACACAAATTCAGAACAAAGAAACATTGCTACAGCTTCCGGTAATTGACATGTGGGCGTGTTCTTCAAGTCACTGACTGGAAGAAGTGAGTGTCTGAGATTTATTTTTGACAGGACTTAAATTACTGGTAGCCTGACACGTTTTTGAACAATTACTAGACACTGAGGTGTTTAAAGTAATGGGTACTATTTGTTTGAGGGATGGGGAAGTTTCAAAACCGTCAGAACGAAACAATTTTCCATTTGATTAGTAAGATGCTAACACTCACATTTATATTACTAAATAGCACATACATAAATGACTCCTCAAGTGAGAATTTTTTCTCAGAATAGAAGTCATACTTTAAAAAATACCCCCCAATTGGTGAACTGGTGAATCATGGAGTTCAAGGGAGGAACAAGCCTCCGTGCTCACTGTTGGCTTTCGCCCCTGTAGTTCTTTAGATCAGTCCCTGAGGTATACGGAGATGGGAGCATTGTCCTGCTTTGTTTCAAGTGTCTTAGAAACTAGGGCTTAATGTTCATTAATTAGTGACTATCTTTCAGGAGCTTCTAAACATTGTTGAACCAGCCATCTGAACTCCGACTGGTAAATTAAAATTCACATTTCACGAGCTGCTCGTGTCCCCAAAAGATAAAGCAACTACAGCTGCCATAATTGGCAACACACTGACGTTTTAAGTTATCCAAAAAGTCAAAGCAGTCATTTTTCTTCCTCCTTCTTTCCTGTTCATGGGTCTGATGAAGATAAAGGATTCCAAGTAAAAGGATCTTCTTTTCTATTTACTGTGGCTTAAAAAGCCAGGCCAATTTTGGGGGAAGGGTCTATCTCGGACCTACGTGTTCTTGCTTGTAGTTCTTAAAGCTGTGGGTCAGGAGAACCCAGAGCTGACTTCTGTGACCCATCACAGGTGACACGGGTTTTATTGCTTATCCAAGATCTTTTTCCTCTCCCCTGGGCCCAGGGACGTCCGTGAAGTCATGTCCTCTGAATACCCCTGGAGAGTAGTACTGTGTGTATCTGTCTATAAAAATCTCTTTTCCTTGTTTTATTGGAGACACTGAGGGCTTTGGATTGTCCTTGTCTCAACCAGGGATGATCTTGTACTGCCCCAACTCCCCAACCCAGGGCGGCATTTTGCAGTTTGCAGAGTCATTTTTGGTGGTCAAAACAGATGGGAGCTTTTACTGTCAGCTTGTGGGGTGAAGACCAGAAATACTGCTTAACATCCCATAATGCACAGGGCAGCCCCACAGCAGAGAATTATCTGGCCCCAAATGTCAGTCGCATGGAGGTTGGGGAACCCCCGTAGAATATTCTGTGCTATGCTGTAGTAGCTGGGGTTTGTTCCCCTAACCTACACATCCAAACAGAAAAGCATCGGGGATGTTAAGTTGGGTTGGAGCTGAAGTAGTTTGGGAAATTCTTTTGTTTCTGTGAGATTAAGAACATTTCTTGAAAGGGATACATCCCATGTTTCTGGCTTCTTCAAGGGAACATGGTATACAAATATAAGTGCAAAGAGTATTTTCAGGGTATACCACAAAATCATAATAATCCAGCAACATCAATTACCACTTGGGGGTAAGGGGTCCTACTGTGTTTCTCTCTTAGAAATAATAAAAATATTCATTTACTGAATGCTCACAGCTGCTCTATAGCCCTGCTCCTGTCTCTTTTCATTTTGTAAGCTTGGACAGTAAAATCGTCCTTCCTAGTCTCCTCATTCCTCATCGCAGTATGAAAGAGGTGAATCTAAATAATGTCTTATTTCCATTCTATTTGTAAGAGCCCATAAAATTGATAAACTACTTACAGATTGTAATTAATATGATTAAAAGTAACTGATTTGGCTTCATTTTCTCCTTCTCATTTGGGTTTTTTGACACCATCCCTGGAAGGTTTTCCAAGACTCCTCTGAGAAGTCCATTTTTGGAACCTAGAAAGTATGGGAATAGAGTCTGTGAGACTAGACATTTCCTCACTGTTTACTGGGAGGTCAAGGCAGGTAAATTCACTAGAATGGGATCAACCATTAGCCTTGAAAACAATAAAGGCATACAATTCTGCCCATCCATCCATCAACTCACTCATTCAATCCTCCATTCCTTCATCCATCTATCCATCCCTTAATCCATTCATCCATCCTTCCATTCCTTCATCCAACTATCCCTCCATCCATTCATCCCTTAATCCATTCATCCATCCCTCTGTTCCTTCATTCATCTATCCCTCCATGCATCCATCCCTCCATTCATCCATTCCTCCATCCATCCATCCATCCATCCCTCCATTCATCCATTCCTCCATCCATCCATCCATCCATCCCTTAATCCATTCATCCATCCCTCCATTCCTTCATTCATCTATCCCTCCACCCATCCATCCCTCCATTCATCCATCCATCCATCCATCCCTTAATCTATTCATTCCTTCATTCCTTCATCCATCCATCCATCCATTCATCCATTTCTCTATTCTTCCATTTACACATATGGATAGAGACACATCTGAAATATAATTAACTGAAGGTTAGAGTTATTTCTAGATGCTGGGCTATTGAATGATTTTAAAACTTTCTTCTTTATAATTTTCTCTATTACTTAAATACAGTAAGTATGAGTCATTTTAACAATGAAATTATTATTTTTTAAAAGGAAGAGGATGATATGGAATGAGCTAATGGATGCTTTTCAACAGTCCAGGAACACTGTTTTGATAATTGAAAAGAGTGGTTCTCATCTTCTATTAACTCCATTCTGTCAAGTTAAAAAAAAAAAAAAAAAAAACTGGTCTATTTTCAGTTTTAGGTCTGGGTTGATTGATGTACCTTTTTCACTTTGAGACATGCATGTTTAATTATAGTTTTCCACTGACCTCAGTGTTTGTTACTTATACTGTACATTAGCTAAAAGTAGACACTATTAATTATACAGATTTGTTTCAGGATTTCTTGGGGGCAGGATTTTGCTACATACTTGGGGATGTCCGGTGATGTGTGAGGTGCTTCCACACTTTCGAATTTCAAATTTCAAGGATCTGCAGCCTGGCTGCAGTGAAAAGAAACTAAAAAACTGACTTCGCAATTCTAGGGTTGTAAAAGACATGTATACACAACTGTCTCTCACCTTCATGACATTCTTGGTGAACGCTTATGTATCTTTTAAACTGCTGTTCAGATGTCACCTCCTCAATGGGCCCCTCATTGACCACTCCCTTGTGAAGTTAGAAGATTCTTCCTTTGAGTAAAAAGTTAAATGTTTCCCTTTCTTCTCACAATACCCTGTATTGTACATTGCTGAAATTATGTCCTAAGTATCAATCCTTTCTACTGGATTTTGAATTTCCAGAGGGCTAGGACCAGGATTCATGGGTCTTTGTGTTCTTACAGTGCCTCAGTTGCTCACCAGGAAGTGGGCTGGCCAGAATACAAGTCAGAACGAGATGGGTGCAGTACAAAGTGTAGAAATCCAACAAATGTGTAAAAGGTAAAGGCAAAACCAGATTTTTTTTAAGCTTATGATTGTTGGAAAGTTCAAGTATACACAGACTAAACAGCTGGACAAAACTTGCAAAACAATGAAGAAAGGAAAGAAAATAGTGGTTGCTATGTCTGAGTTTCAGGGACTTATAATAAAGGACTATTCAGATTAAGAAAAGGCTTCTTGGAAACTATAGATACTAATTACTTTTGTAAAGAAAAATTCAGGCACATCTACTCTGTGCCAGGGAAGGTGCTGAAGGAACTAGCATGTGTATTACTCGTTTCTCAACAGAGATGGTATTATTAGTCCCATTTAACAGATGAAGCAATTGAGGCTGAGAGGGGCAAATGACTTACTTGAGGTCATCCAGCTCATCGGAAAGAACCCCACCCTCCCAAGGTATTTGGCCTTGCAGGTCAGTGTTTTCCTACTCAACCACAGCTGTTTTATGTCCTCTTTTGTCGCTGACGTTGCCTCCATGTGGAAAGCTTTGAAAGTGCTCCAGTCACATTTTGAAATTTCATGACAAAAAATTGAATGTCATCCAAAGCATAGTTGAGGGTTTAAACATCCCTGTCAATCCTGGCTGTCATCACCAGAAGATTTTTATCCCAACGATAGATCATTGTGATGTGCTTGGCCTAAAGGGCCCTGGGCTGTTATAATGAGTAAGATTGGAATCTACTGAGTAATGCAAATAAATAAAAAAGAGACAGGTAGTCTCAGACTTTTTCATTATTGCCTTCTTTGCTGTGAAGCTCATGGACTGCTCTGCGTAAAGGATCTTTCTTTTTACCATTTTAATAACCTGTGCAATGGGATTAAGAAAGATCTTGAGTTTTTCATCCAACAGATATTTTCATCATTAAAATGCTTACTGTTTTTGAGCACATAAGTGACTGTACTGGAATGGTAGTAGGAAAATAGGGACACGAAAGAGATTTGAAGTCATATTATGAAAGCACTGCATGCCAAGCTATAAAAAGAGCGACAAATCAGGGATGCTAGTTTCTGATACTAACCTGGGCAGACACAGAGAAGGGAGAAGCAAGTGCAAAGCCCTAGATGAAGATGAGTTTGGATAGTATGTTCTAGAAAGAAAGCAGCAGGACAGGCGAGAACTAAGCAAGGCAGAGCGTGATAAGAGATGAGAATGAAGGTGGAGGTAGGAAGAAGGTGATCACCAACCCAGGCTGCTAGGAGACTGAGGGAGTTGTTGGGGTGATGGATTTTCAGTTTTTAAACTGGGTGAGTCCATGGCAAACTGGGACAACTCAGCCACCGTTGGTGGGAGCCAGGCTCTATTGGGACTGGGGACTGTGGGAAGGAGTTCGGACTGTACTTTATATGCAATGGGAGAGACTGAATGTGTTTTAAGCAGGCACATTCTCCAGTGTATTCAGTCTGGAGACTGAAACACTGATTCTGTGTTCTTTGGCAAGTCACCCAACCCCTCTTGACCTCGGTTTCCTCATTTCTAGCAAGAGGTGGTTACACCAGATGATCTTCAAGGTTCCTTTCAACTCTGAGACCCTGGAACACTTTTCACTTTGTTCTGTAGACAGAAAAGAGTGGTCAAGGAGTCCTGAGCAAAGGAATAACACAGAGATTTTTTTGAAGGGTTAATCTGGCAGTAGTTTACAAAACTAATCACAGCAGAGAGAGATCTGAAGAAAACAGTTGAGCTCTTACAGTGATCCAAGCAAGAGATGATGAGAGCCTCGACTGGATGACAGCAGGAAGGATGATGGAGACAGGAAGGAAGGGTGGAGTAATATTAACAAGAAAAAATTGCTAAATTTGCTGGCAAATTGCACATGGCTGATAATGGAGTCACCAAAGTGTAATTTAATTCATTCATTCATTTGTTCCACTTACTGGGGCCCTATTGTGTGCCAGGCACTGTATGTAGGTGGATGAGCAAGTCCTTGCCTTCACCGAGCTCACAATCTAGTGGGGAAACCAATATCAGACTGCACGTTTCAGTTGTGCTTAATGCTATGAAAGAACTGGGCCAGATTCCACACAAACGATGCAGAGGTCCTGACCCAGTCTGAAGGTTACTGAGGCTTACTGAGATGAGTGATATCAAAGTTCACAGCTTAAAAAGAAAAAAAAAAAGCACTAAATTAGGTTGATGGTGGGAGGTGAGGGTGGAGTGGGCCATGGAGTGGAGAAGAACATTTTAGGCACAGGTACCTTATTTGCTGACAACATGAGGCAGGAAGATGTTGCACATTCAGTGAACTTAGGAAAACACAGCATGGTGAAGGACTAGATGGAGGATCCTGGAAGGCTGGAAAGAGTTAAATTATAAAAGGGACTTGCAGATGCATAATTCATTTTGGACACAATTCAGAGAGTGATGGGAAGTCATTAAAGAAAGAGTTATAAACAAGACCCTGATGTGCAATTTCAGAGTTTTGCATTTTTGTATCTGGAAGAATCATGGTATTCCTAAGAGAACTCGGGCTTAGAGAGAGTGGAGAGGTAAATTCTGATGGAAAAGAGAAAGAGGGGAAAGGAAAAGTGTGACCAAGTGGAAGTAGTCTCTGAGGTGCTGAAGATACAAGTCTGAGCTTAGCAGAGATGAGAGGTAAAGATAATGCTCTGGAGGCCGGGTGCGTTGGCCCGTGCCTGTAATCCCAGCACGTTTGGAGGCTAAGGCAGGCGGATCACTTGAGGTCAGGAGTTCGAGACCAGCCTGGGCAACATGGTGAAACCTCATATCTACTAAAATACAAGAGAAAAAGAGCATGCTGGCACGTGCCTGTAATCCCAGCACTTTGGGAGTCTAAGGCAGGCGGATCACTTGAGGTCAGGAGTTTGAGACCAGCCTGGGCAACATGGTGAAACCTCGTATCTACTAAAATACAAGAGAAAAAGAGCATGCTGGCACGTGCCTGTAATCCCAGCTACTCGGGAGGCTGAGGCAGGAGAACCGCTTGAACCCTGGAGGCCGAGGTTGCAGTGAGCCAAGATTGTGCCACTGCACTGTAGCCTGGACAACAAAGTGAGACTCTACCTCAAAAAAAAAAAAAAAAAAAAAAGATAATACTCTGGGGATCATCTGTACAGTTGGAGCTGTGAGAGTGAATTAGTTTTGTTTGAGAAGGGAGAGTTAGCAAGGGGAGAAAAGATTGACAAGACCAGAGTCTTGGGACCTGTCCACATATTGGAGCAATTCTGGATGATCCAGAGATAGAAACGCCAACAGAAGGGAGGACGACCCAGGAGGTTTAGGCACATCATACACAGCAGCCAAGCATGAGTCACACAGACAGGGTAGTGGAGGTATCAAATACTGCACAAAGGTCAAAGAAAAACAAAGCCTGACAAAAGGCCAGTCAGTGTGGCAATGAATAGATCATTCGTTATCGCTGAAAAGGAGGTTGGTGACTAATGTTTGGATTACATCACCTTGGACAAAATTAATAACAAATTTCCTGATAGTCACTTGCAAAGATGCAATGGAAATTGGCTGCTCACTCTCCCTGTCTGTTCTGAAATTTCTTAACTTTGTGAACACTCTAATCTCCTCTGAGTACTGCAGCAGAAAATTGAAATGTGCCCTGTGTACAATGTGGGTGAGTTTCTGTTACCCAAACCCTTGCCTTTTAGATGTTTAGAATGTCAACTTCTCCAATTTACTGAATGCGTAGGCAGAGTTTGCATGACTGTTTCTGAGAGTGAATCTATTGGAAAGGAGAGAGAATGACATGAGAAGAGCTTCTATCAATCACTAATCCAGCTTTAGACTGCAAAATCTGTGTGTTCACGCTAAGAAAGGGAGATTTCCTGAAGTCAAAGATCTAAACCCAAAATCTAAAAACACATGAGTAAAGAGTTTTGCTCTTAGGGGGATTACTCAGAATAGAGAAAATAGTGTGGGTTTAACCATTTCATGACAGCTTTTTTTTCTATTCCTTTGAATGAACACCTAGACATTTTTTAAATTAAAATTTTGAGTAAGGCTTGTTCATTGTAGAAAATTTGCCAAGTCCAAGAACTGCAGTATGCCTGACACCTAATAAATACTCATTAAATATTTCTTGAAAAAAGACATGAAAGGGTACAAGATAAAACAGGATTAGAGGGATTCTGGCATATTCGGGATCATGTTAACACTTTCGGATGTGGTTTTGAGCATGGAGGAGTTATTACAGGTTTTTAGCCACAGGCTTACATCATAAATTACCTTTGAAAAATACCCTGGCTGCATTTTGCTGGATGTATTGGAGTAGAATGAGGATGGATTCAAAGACAGCAGTGAGGTAGTTATTGTGATAATCAAGTGACAAAAAGGCGGTGGCTTAGACCAGGCTGGCAGCAATAGAGACGTAAAGAAGTGGGTGGATTGAGATAGATTTGGTGGTAAAAATCAATAGAGTTTGACTATATGGTCAATTTAGAGGTACACTGGGAATAATGGAGTGGAGGGAAAGTTTTGGTAAAGGTAAAAATCATAAATTCCATTTGGGAACTGTTAAGTCTGGTGTTCAAGAGATAGGGAGAAGACCATTGGGTACTTATCTGGATTTCAACACAATACCCAGATACATCAACTCCAAAGTCCTAGCAAATAGAACATAATGAACCCCTGGCAGTGGGCGAGCATGTCTAGGGGGAGATTATTGAGGAAGAAAGACTAAGCCCTGAGAAAGACCAATATCCAACATTGCAAAGGAAAAAGTCTGCAAAACATGAGCTTTTGGAGAGCATGGAAGAATATCAACATAAGGTGATCATCAAAATAGGAAGTAAAGGAGAAGAGAGTGTCTCAAGAGGGAAAAAGTAGTTAGCTCTACCAAGAAGACAGTAAGGTGCAAGTTGAAAAAATGCACACACTGAACTTAACTTGGCTGAGCTCCTGGGCGAACTTAACAAAAGCATTTGCAGTAGACCAATAGGAGAAGCCAGACTGGGTGGGTTGAAAAATAAATGAGAGATGAGAAACAGAGACAACAGCGTGCATATCTCATGCGGGTTGCCAGACAGTGGTTAACGTAGACAGTGACATGTTCACACTGGAAGAGGTTAATCTGCAGAGCAAGTGCAAAGCCCTCTCAAATCACTGCTATGTATAAGGCATCTTAGCGCTACAGAGACAAAATAATCCTCTGTATTGGAAATACAGAAAGGAAAAAATCAGGAATGCAGAGACTTCAAGTCTTTAGAGGCCAAATTCCAAGGCTTTGGTCTGAGCCAGGTACTATTTCAAACAGCTGGATTATGTGCCAATATGCCTAACGAAGTGAATATAAGCTGGCCCTACACTGGTAATAAAACGATAATAACTCTATAAATAAATTTATTGAGTGCTGACTGTGCCCTCTGTCACACTAGCCACTCTACACCCTTTATCTCATTTAATTTTCACAAAAGCACCAGCAGATAGCTACTATAGCTACTAGTAACCTTTTTCTTTTTCTTTTTCTTTTCTTTTCTTTTTTTACAGAAGGGATTCTGAGGTCCACAAAAGTTGAATTGTATGTCCTGGTACACATAGCTTATGAGTGGAGCCATGATTCTGATTGGTCCGGCTCCAAAGTTCAACTTAGGTTATTCAGTCTCTTCAAGCTGTTGTTGCCCAATGAAAAGCTGTTGCCTCGCTAACTGGAAATCTGACTGAATTTCCAGACTTGTTCAGCTTACCTAATTTAATAAAAAACATCAAGACCCAAAAAGCAATTATGTAGAATGATTCTAATCTTAAACGAATTAATATTTCCAGAGCTCTTCTGGTACCAGATGCGGAGAGAGCCTTATGTATGTGTTTCCTATTAATTCTTACTGAAAGGCTCTAGAGTGAAATTGGTCTGCCCTTCCCTGGTGCTAATCAAACATCGTGAATAGTAACACCAATTTTTCCCCCCAAGGGCCACTAAATTTCTGCTTCTTACAGAGTAGTTTTCAACTTGGTCTTAAGGAAGAGGATGGTATTTCCTGGCTTTCTTAATCTCTTTACAGGAAATGATATTGTTGTAGGCAAGGACAAAGGTACAGGTGCACACATTTAACAAATGCATTGAATCCTCTGTTAACATTGCAGGTCAGTTCTTTAGAGCAACAGTCCCCAAACCTTTTTGGCACCAGGGATGAGTTTCATGGAAGACAATTTTCCATGGACAAAGGTAGGCGAGATGGATGGTTTCAGGATGTGTTTCACCTCGGATGATCAGGCATTAGAGTCTCAAAAGGAGCGTGCAACCTAGATCCCTCGCATACGCAGTTCACAACAGGGTTTGTACTCCTATGAAGATCTAATGCCCCTGCTGACAGAAGGCAGAGCTTAGGTGGTAATGTTCGCTCGCCCACCGCTCACCTCCTGCTATTCAGCCCAGTTTCTAACAGGCCAAGGACTTGCACCGGTCCGTGGCCCGGGGGCTGGGGACCCCTGCTTTAGAGTCATATCATTTTTATTGATCCAGAATAGCAAAGAGATGAACAACCTAAGTCCACCAGCTATCAGTTTGGGATTTAATCTGACACCAGTTTAATTGAGGCAGCCATGGAGATCAAGGTAAAAATGATACTTCTTAAGGTCCCACTATGTGGTGACAAACAGTAGCTTCTTTAATCTTCATAATGCTGTCAGTTCTGCTATAATACTGCTTTTTAAAATGTTTTGTAGAGACAGGATCTTGCTCTGTCACCCAGGTTAGAGTGCAGTGGCGTGATCGTAGCTCACTGCAGCCTCAAACTGCTGGGCTCAAGCAGTCCTCCTGCCTCAGCCTCCCAAGTATCTGGGACTAAAGGCATGTGCTACCACACCCAGCTACATTTTTTTATTATCTTATTATTTTTTATTTTGTAAAGATGAGGTCTTGCTATGTTACCCAGGCTGGTCTTAAACTCCTGGCATCAAGTGATCCTGCCTCAACCTCCCAAAGTCCTGAAATTACAGGCCTGAGCCACTGTGCCCAGCCAGTGCTTCCTTAAAACATATAATTTTGCTCCAAAATGCTGGATACACTTTCAGCTTAACACTGAGTTTGCATTTGTGTACATGTGACTTCATCCTTAAGAAACACTGAACACAGAAAACTGCACCCAGCTGAACCAGGCCATGTAGAAATACACAGAAGCAAACACACACATACCTCCAACATCTACTCACTTCCTTCAGCTGGTATGCTACAAGCCCCACCCACCCATGCACAACTGCTTTTACAGTGCTGTAGGATTTCAGGTAACCCTCCTCCCACCGCTTCCAACACCCAATTCCACAGGTCTTTTTTAAGGTACAATACATATTTATCATGGTGTTTATATGTTTTTTCACCATTTAACCTGTATAAAATGGTGCTACTGTTTGTATTCGCTTCCTGCTTTTTTATTATATGTTACTAACAGGAGCTTTGTTCTCCCAAACCCATTTTCCCCGTAAGCTCTGTGGGTTTTATCATGAAATTTAGAAGACTGTGGTCCTTTTTAGAAACACACAAACACCTTACAGCAGACTGACTGTACATAAGTATGAAACAAATATGTTTATTTTTTTATTATTTTTTTTTTTTCTGAGATGGAGTCTCACTCTGTCACCCAGGCTGGAGTGCAGTCATATTTTTGTTCTTATTCCCATTCCACAAATACGAGAATAGCCCAGGGAAGATGAATAACTTACCCAGGGTCACCCATCACTGACTTTGTATTTGTCTAATTTCATCACTCCCTTCTCTTAATAGACACTTCTAAGTAGCTTCAAAGCACATTGAACTGGACACTTGTTGCAAACCAGCTTCAGTGTTATAAAAATAAACATTTTCCAGAAAGGTCTTCACTCAAGATGACCCACACAACTCTTTGAATGGTCTATGTATTTTTAAATCATGTGGTAATCCCCTTCGTACATACTAAATAAGTCCCATTCTGCTCACATGTTAATAAATTTTTCTCATTTGTGAGAGTTGCTGAATAGAGCAAGTGAATTGTTTTACTCAGTAGGTGGTCGAGCCATAATAAAGAAGCCTCGTGATTAAGTAGAGTTGGAGCCTCTTATCTTTCTCACTGAGTAGGAGGCACCATTAGTAGTAAAAGTAATTACCTGTGTAGAACATGCTGATTGCACCAAGTACCTACTACACGCTACGAAGATAGTCATCTCAATTTTAGAGCTTCTTGAGAGATCTTCATTTGATGTTAATTTTACATTTGAAGCCGAAGTACATTATTTTTGGAAAACATTGTGTTAGCTGGACTAACTCATTTTTAAAGCCTTTCAAAGGATTTCCTGTTGCCCTGGTGATTCCCTCACCAATGCCCTTTCTCCAAAATGGCAGCTGCAAAGCTGGCTAAACGAAGTTGGAAATGATAAGCCATCTAAATGTGAAAGAATCTATTTGGCAAGAATTGGTTTTGTGTGGGGGTGAAAAACTTGTGCTTTCATCTATGAAATCACAAAGTCCATTATGGGAAAGTGTTGGCTATTCAAAGCAGTAATTCCTGAGAAATTGTCCATGCCAAATCTTGTTAAATGTTGTATTGGATAGTTTCAGCAAACTTCAAATTCTTCTCTGATGGGAATGTTAGAAACAGCGTGTTCCTGATTAGATGGAGGCAAGGCCAGAGGCCTTGACACTTAGTGGTGGTAACTCAGACTGAGTCCTCAGCAGAGGAGTTTTGGAGGCCAGAGGACTCCCCAGCTCCTATCTTTGGCTGAGAAAATGACCACTACTGGCAACCTAACCTTCTGTGTACAAAATGAACAGATTGAATAGGTGTCCCATCTAAGTCCAAATTTTGATGTAGGTATACAGCTAATCATTTATTAGATTTATTAGAATTCTTTATGTGTGTGCATTTACAGTTAGGCATCTGTGCAGTCGTCCAACCAATCAATCACACCATGCCTCTGAGTTTCCCAATTCTCCCTTAAATGTAGCTATCAATGTTATTTTTACTTACAGGACCCCGAAATGTGGCCTTCCTTAGGGAGGTAAATGAGACATCGTTTGTAGGCCTGACTTTAGGCTTGTAAATAGTTTTCCAAAGTAATAGGTCTGCAAAAAAATATTCTGAAACCTCACATTTCTATCGGTTTTATCCATATAGCCAGGGTTGGTGATCCTTTTTTCGCCACATCTACTTCTTTCATATTGCTGCTCATATCGGAAAACCACAAAATGACTATCAGATATGATCACGTTACCTGATAAAAAGAACAAACAGTTTTCGAAGTCAGACGGATTGGTTCAAATCCTGTTTCTGTCTATTCAGGCTCAAAGCCTAGTCTGTCATTGTTACCAGCTGTGAGACATTCTGCAAATTATTTAACTAATTGAAGCATCAGTTTCCTCATCTATAAATCGGGCGTGACAGTAATATTTGCTTCACTGTTATAAAGGCTAAAAGCAAATGAGATAGTACGGAATTCTGTTTCTGTTTTTACTGGAAGGAATTATAAAAACTTCCAGTTTGCAGTGATAACCTTGAAGAAAAGTGAATGTCTGTTTTCTTTTTTTTTACAACTTTTCTTCCCTTTCTATGTGAATTTTTTTAACTGTAAATATTTATTGCATTTTTTTTACTTTTGTCTTTTAACGTCATTTGATTTATCTCGGGTAAAATCATAAGCCTTCTTTATTATTGTTCTTTAAGTTTCTCTGATTTTAAAAAGAAGCTAAAATATTATTAAAAATTAAATAAGCTAATATAGCTAAGATATTTTTCATAATGTTTGCCACAGAATAGACATTAATCAAATTTGTCATAAGTAATAAGATCACTTCCATAACTACAAAAATTTTATAACCCAGGAAAAATAAAGAATGACAAAATACACAGCAATTACCCAAAAGATTTTTCATTCCACTTCTTCTGGTTAATTTCAGGTCCTGGAATCAAGAACAAGTGTTTTTATATTGGTTAAATTGTTTTATAATGAATTGTGCAGAACCCTTGGAATTATTTTTGTGTTGGAATTGTATTGTATTAAAGAGTGTTTGAAGCAATTTGGATATTCAAGTGGACTTAGTTTTGTTGGGGTTTTTTCCACTAAGATTTCTCACTGTTTGGCATTAGTTAAGATTCAACCCAACAATATGTCACTAGCTAAAACTGAACGATGCTGTAATCCATACAGAGGACAAATGACAAATTTGTAGACTAAACTTCTACCTGTTTGGTTAGTGAGGAGCATTCTGATTATAGGTGGGCATTTTTGAGCAAGATTGATTCTTAATTTCATGTTCAATTTTTTAAAATTTATTCACCCTTTCCTCTGCATTTTCCTTCCTTTCCAACCAAACTTCCTCCTTCCCTCGCTCCCTTCCTTCCTTCTTTCCTTAAGCACCTATTCTGTATTTTAAAACCAGTAGTCAAGCTCAGTTCTTACTTTTTTATGCAAATGCCTTTCACCAGGACAAAAAGCAAGGCTTGAACTAACATTTAGCTTTTCTGAAAGCGATTAACTGAGAACATAAGTTGCTGGTTTTTTCTGTGTAGACATTAATAATCATTTATTAGATTGTTAGGCCTAATTCAAGCCATGTAACCTCACCGGGTCTCAGTTTGCTTTCCTCCAAAATGGGATAATACCTGCTTTATCATATACATGAAGAATTTAGTCCTGTGCTAGTTCACAGTGCATTTGTTAAATAAGCAAAATAGATGCTGGGCGCGGTGGCTCACGCCTGTAATCCCAATACTTTGGGAGGCCGAGATGGGTGGATCACCTGAAGTCAGGAGTTTGAGACCAGCCAGGTCAATATGGTGAAACCTCGTCTCTACTAAAAATACAAAAAAATCAGCTGGGCATGGTGGCGGGCACCTATAATCCCAGCTACTCAGGAGGCTGAGGCAGGAGAATTGCTTGAATCCGGAGGGTAGACCAAGATTGCGCCAGTGAACTCCAGCCTGGGTGACACAGTGAAACTCCATGGAAGGAAGGAAGGGAGGGAGGGAGGGAGGGAGGGAGGGAGGGAGGAAGGAAGGAAGGAAGGAGAGAGACCAATATTTCACTTTAGGTATAACTTTTGCATGTCTTGGAGAATCTGAAATATGACAAATATGACCAGGCTATCAGTGGGGAAACACACAGAGGAGGAACTGCATAGTAGTAGTGGCTTGGTTCCTAAAGTAAGAAAAAACTCAGGTGTTCAGTGCTGTTATTTATTGAACACTTGTTTACATGCCAGGCCCCTTGTCAATTACTTTGTATGCATTGTACACTAGGTGTTATTTTATTATTCCCATTTTACACATAAGGAAATGAAGGCCCCTGAAAGAGGGCAAGGACTCTCCCCAAGATAAATTACAAAGTTCATATTTAAACCCAGGTGGTCTAGACCTCATGATCTTAAACACTATGCCCCTAGGATTCAGGGACAGAAAGGTACCTAGCTGCAAAGTCATGCACATTACTGAGTTCACCTTCCCAAATTCTCCCTGAAGTAATCCCGTGCAGGCCTAACTTCAGCAGTAGTGTTCAGGCATAAGCATCAAACCACAAGCCAGGCAGACTTTCATGAAGGCTTCTCAAAGTTCTCCTCTCCAGCTGTGCTCAACCTCACCTGTGCCTCTCAAGGCCTAGGGTTATTGTGCATGTGGCATGGTCCCCAGCTGTTCCTCATCCTAACTTCTCCATCTGAACCAATCTCTTTGCATGGAGGCCGTGTCTTCTGGTCTCTTGGTAGCTCAGTAGTGGTGGGGTGGGTGCCAGTTGCCCACTGTGAATCTCAATCAAGTTTTCTTTAATTGTAAGGAAGAATAACTCTCTTCAAAGGAAACTAAGCAATAACAACTAAACAGTAACAACAAAAATGTCTAAGGAGGGCCCTGGCATAGACCAGGGAATTGATGCAAAGGTGGGGTAGAGTGGGATGTTGGAGAGGGTGGAGCCAGGCATCTTATGGGCCCAGAAGGTATAGCTGTTCTGCACCTTCCTTCAGACTTCCCTTCTCTCAAGATCGCCATATCTCCATTCAGATTTTTGGGCTAATCTCTACCAAAAGCTTGGCTCTCTGTGGGTAGCCTACTTGCAGTCCATTTGTCTCTGATTGAGGTGGAGTCTGTTAGGGCTTGAGGAGGGAGTAGTTCTTGTGAAAGGGAAGGTATGGCTTGAATAGATCATCCCCAAATGTGTCTGCCACATTGGTTCTTTGGAAGGTGATTGTTGGAGAAATCTCCTGTCAGGAATGATGTATCATAGGCCAAACAACAACCTCTCCCTGGTGGCCTTACCATAAAATAGAAGTATGGACAGCTCTATTCATCCTAACAATTATTTATAGGCAACCTCAATTTGCCTCTGTTAACTGGACCTCATGTGTCCTGAAACCATGTCTTCCCTTTGCACAGTTCTGTGGTTGCTGAGATGCCATGCACAGTGAGAAGTCTCTGCATTTAAGACTTATTTTTTAATGCCAGTTCTCCTTCCAGGAGCTGGGGATATAGCAGTGAACCAATCAAATGTTCTTGCCTAAGAATTCAGGTAAGGGAGAAGGAAAATAAAAAGTGAGTATATTAGCTAGCTAGCATGTTAGGCCTGAAGTGCTAAGGAGAAAACAAAGCCAAGAAGATGGTAGAGGCAGAGGGAGGGGACAAGGTAGAGGGTTTCATGCTAGATAGGATGGCCAAGCATGGCTCTGCTGAGAAAGGCACCTATGAGTAGGAAGTGAGAAAACAAGCCATGTGATGATCTGGAGGAGGAGAAGTCATAATACCAGATTCTCACATGGCTAGACCTGTTGCCCTTTCTTGAGCAACAGCCTGTCATGAATGGAGAGAAGAATTGAGATCAACCAAAAAAGGGAAATTTTTTTGCCCAGGATTAGATGCTTTTCCAAGTAAACAAGTAGTTACTCCAAGGGATATTTCCAGGAGATTCTTCAACTCCAAAGGCCAAATCTGCACATTTCCGTTAGTGTAGAGCTTTCTAAACACAGATAATTGTTTGCGCAGTTGGTCAGCTCAGACAAATCCCTCGGCAGTTTCTACAGACATTTATACATTACACATTTTGGATCCTTGGCCCAAAGTTCTGATGTTTTAGCTCTGACTGTCGGCTCATGAGAACTCAGACTTCTTGATGCAAGCCCTCAGTCTTCACTTTTGAAAGCCCATGGACCAAAGTTTTAATTGCATCATGGGTGTCTCTTCCTCTTTGCTGGGTGCACAGCCTTACTCATAATCGTGCTTCCGATTTGTGTCTGTTAAAAGAAGGATGAGAAACTGAGACTGGCAAGGACTTACAGCTCTCAGTAAAACTCTTGGAAAGGACTTTCTTTTTTGATTTGCTTGTGTATATTTTAGTGGTGTCTTCGGGCTCCTTAGAGAAAAGTAGTATGTCTATTGATTCAGCCATTGGCAGAGACTTAAATGATGGTACGTGTTGGCTGTGTAGTACCTCTGCTGCTTCTAATTGGATTAAATCCAAGGATAGGTAAATTCTTTTGGCATTTGGCTTGACCAGAGGCTTTGTATCTGCCATATTGATAATTGGTCACCTTGGTGATTTTTGGACTAATGCTCCAGGGAGAGAAACTAAATGACTCTCTCCTCCAGCCTTTTCCCAAGCAGTTCTCTCTACCTGGTATTATTTTTTTTTTAATTCTCTTAAGCTTTGCCCCCTATTGGAAGCATTCTATGACCCCATGTCTGTCTTCAAAATGAATTGAGCCTCCTGCTCTGTTGTCCCATAAGTATCCTGGGCATAGTTCTGCTCTGGGACTCATCACCTATTGCTGAAATCCTTTTATTTTCTTATCTGTTTCCTACTGGATGGAGAGCTTCTTGACGTCCAGCACTGGGGCTTAATTTGATTCATTTAATAAGTTTTTGGCCGGGCGCGGTGGCTCATGCCTGTAATCCCAGCACTTTGGGAGGCCGAAGCAGGCAGATCACGAGGTCAGGAGATCGAGACCATCCTGGCAAACATGGTGAAACCCCGTTTCTACTAAAAATACAAAAAATTAGCCAGGCGTGGTGGCGGGCGCATGTAGTCCCAGCTTCTTGGGAGTCTGAGGCAGGAGAACGGCCTGAACCCAGGAGGCGGGGGAGCTTGCAGTGAGCAGAGACGCGCCACTGCACTCCAGCCTGGGCGACAGAGCGAGACTCCGTCTCAAAAAAAAAAAAAATAAGTTTTTGTTGGGAACTTACTGTATATGAAGCACTGGATTAAACTCTGGGAACTCAAAAGTGAACAGAATGTACCCAATTCTACTCTCATGGAGTTTATAGTCTCCTGGAGTTAGACAGACATTAAAAAAATTATCATACAGGAAATTGCAATGACTAATTGTGTTGGGTACTATGGAGGGAAATTCAGGGACCTTTAAGGGTTCTGTTTGTTTCTGATTTTAAAGCACTAGCAACAAATTGGCATTAACTGATGATGTGATTTGAATGGAATTGAGGGTCTCAGTGTTGGCCCTCTGTCCTGCTGTCGTCAACTCTCCCAAGTTTTTAAATGCCAAGTTGTAGGTGGCTTTGTTCCGCTAAATTGAAAAATTTACCCCCTGTGCAAATGAATAACTAAATTCATATTTTTTGAAGAATTCTATCTAAATGGAGATTTTATGGCTTTCAGAAACCTTTAAAACTTCCCTTTCCCCCATGTGAATTCCACTATGGATTGACGTATGGCATATTTTCAATGTCTGATTTATGCCCAGCAGTAACTTAGTTTTCGTAATTAATTGAAGGCTCACTCTGTCTGAGAAAGAGAGTGCTTTGGAATTTCTGAGGCCTGTGGATTCCATCCAGAGTACCACACAGCAATGCAGAGACTCCACTGCTGCTCACCTAGCTAGGAGGCTGCAGCTCTGTTTGTGAAATGTTGCTATTCAGCTTCCAAGTTTATTGGGAGCACTGAGTTCCAAGGATAGCAATTAGGTTGTTCTGCATTCTTCAGCTGGCTCAGGATGCATGTGCTGAGACTGCACATCATAGCAACAGCTCCTTGACTGCCAGGGAGAACAGTGTGAGAGCTTTCCGTGGCTCATCTCAACCGCCGCCTCCTCGCCCCTGGCGCTCCGCAATCCTCTCTACTCCTCGGTGATACCTTTTTAAATCTCCCCATTATGTTCAACAGCATGTCAGCTGAGAGTTCAGGCTTACGAGATCATGTCCAATAGGCCAAAGTGTCGAAAATAAATGTTAGCTCATAAAACATACGTGGCACATCTATGGGGCCCGAGCAAAGCCCACGCAGAGAAAAAAATATTAAGTGAACTTGTTTAACCCAGCAGTGACAGGTACAGGAATGGAATTTTCTTATTCTTCTTTTTCTTTTTTTTTTTTTTTTAAACAGAGTTTTTCCAACTTCCAGGCTGGCAAAGAAATTGTAAAGGGAATGTACATTTTGCACCATAATGGAAGGAGATGAGTAGGGATTTTTCCAAGACTTGGAAAGGTGGTCTTCATAGGTCCATTTATTGATTCAGCAAAAACTTTATGAAGTATCTGTTACATGCCAGGCGCTGTGCTTGGCACCTGGGATAACATAGTAACTGAGAAAAGATTTGCCCTTGAGAGAGATCGCAGCCCCTTTGGAGAGACTGACATTAACCATTTAAACACACAAATGTGATTTTTCACACAGTGATAATAGCTATGAAGATGCAAAGCGAGATCATACGATGCACGGCCGTAAGAGAACTCCCTGACAGGGTGACATTTTAGATAAGTCTCAAAGGGTGACAATAAACTGTCTACATGAAGAACAAGAAAAGAACCTTTCAGTCAATGGAAATAGCAGGTGCCCAGACCCTACTGAGGAAGGCCTGGCAACCACCCAGGAATACTGTGTTAGTCAGGGTTCTCCAGAGGGACAGAACTCATAGGACAGATGTATATATAAAGAGGAGTTTGTTAGGAGAATTGACTCACACAATTACAAAGTGAAGTCCTACAGTAAGCCATCTGCAAGCTGAGGAGCAAAGAAGCCAGTCCATGTCCTGAAATCTCAAAAGTAGGGAAACAGTGCAGTCTTCAGTCTGTGGCAGAAGGCCCGAGAGCCCCTGGCAAACCAGTGGTGTAAGTCTAAGAGTCCAAAAGCTGAAGAACTTGCAGTCTGATGTTTGAGAGCAGGAAGCATCCAGCACAGGAGAAAGATGAAGGCCAGAAGACTCAGCAAATCTGCTCTTTCCATCTTCTCCTGCCTGCTTTATTCTAACTGTGCTGGAGCTGATTAGATGGTGCCCACCCAGACTGAGGGTGGGTCTGCCTCTCCCAGTCCACTGACTCAAATGTTAACCTCCTTTGTCAACACCCTCACAGACACCCCCAGAAACAATACTTGGCATCCTTCAATCCAATCAAGCTGACACTCGATATTAACTGTCACAAATACCAAGGAGACCATTCTGACTGGGGTTGAGAATAGGCTAGAGAGAGGGCATGAAGCCATGGGGGAATACGTTTGCTGGTATTTGAAAGCCATGAGACAGAGTGAGGCGTTCCTTCCAGTTGAAAGATTTTAAGCAGCAGAATTCAGACATGAACTTTGGCCGGGGTTGGAATGGAGTGCACCTTGTAAGACTGAGGTGCACCATTTCCCAGTCTGCCAAAATGGAGCAGCTGACAGCAGCTTGCTTGCAAGGGTCTTCGAGCCCACAAGCCCAGGTGAGCTTTGAGATGGTTTCCTCAGCATCTTAAGATAACTCACAGCAATTATTTTGCCATGGCTTTGCAGAATAAACAAGGGCTTCATCGAGCCTCTGGTTTGAGGTAATAAGTCACTAATGCTGTGTTTGCACACTCCTAAGATTCAAGGCTGCGTGGATCCTTTCTTCAATTTTACTCCCCTTTTTGTTTGCTGTTTCGTTTTCCAATATGTCATGTTTTCATATAACAAAACACACATATGGACTTGATACCATTTAATATTTAATTCAAATAATAAAATACTTACCATATCCAATAAAATGTTTACATGTATGAATGTTTATATTCCCTTAGGAGTGTGTTTTGGAGGATAGGTGAAACTCCGATCGTACACAGTGGCATTTTAAGTGGTACACAGATAAACTTCCTAACAATTTAATTGTATTTATTTTAAGGTGTAATACTTGTATAAAATGAGGACCACATCAATTTGGTAATTTTGTAGCTATTATCGCTAGATTGTCACTGTCAGTTGTGATAGAAAATATACTGTTCAAATACATTTACTTAAGAAGTGTGTTTATGTAAAGCCTGGATAGCAGTACAGGAGATACTTCTATAATGGCAACATTGGTGAAGGAAGTACATCTATGCTAAGCATTATAAAACACGGTTCCCTGAAAGGGATTGTGTAGTCATCAGCCACTTCTCTAGGTTTGTATGCCACTCCCAATTTTCAATGGATGTGGGTTGCCCACTGAGCTTCCAGCAAAGCTACAGATTCAAGTTGCTTTGCTGAAAATATAGTTTAAATAATTTGTAAGATTTACCTACTACTTAAATCCTTCATTTATATTCCAATTTTGCTCATTAAAATTTGCAATATGATTGTATTTTAGATGCAAAGCCATACTGTTTCTTGGTAGATCCATTTATTCCCTTACCTTAGATTTTTGAAGATGCAAAAGTATCACAGCTCCCTGTCCAAAAGGAAATGAGGCAGTGTTGATGCCAATGCAGCATTTATACTTAATGTAGATAAAGCACTCCATTATAGTGTAGTTCAGAAATTCAGAGAGAGTGCTAAAAACTCATGCTTCTGGTCAGCCAAGGTGGCTCATGCCTATAATCCCAGTACTTTGGGAGGCAGAGAGATTGGAGGATCACTTGAAACCAGAAGTTCAAGACCAGCCTGGGCAACAGAGCAAGAGCCTGTCTCTACTAAAAATAAAAATAAATTAGCTGGACATGGTGGTACCCACCTGTTGTCCCAGCTACTAGGAAGGCTGACACAGGTGGATTGCTGGAGCCCAGGAGTTCAAGGCTGCAGTGAGCCATGATTGCACTACTGCACTACAACCTGGGTGACAAAGCAAGGCCCTGTCTCAAAAATAAAACAAGACAAAATAACAGCAAAACTGATGCTTCTGTTTGTTTACCAGAGGAGGGTTTCAGAAGAAACTACTGACACAGCATTTGACCATGAGCATCATACTCACAATATTGTTTCCTTGTGTGATCACTCCCATCAATTAGAACTGATATAAATTCTAATCCTATACCTTATAGCTCTATTTGAGAGACCTTAGTAGAAGTGGAAACCAACCTAGTTACCATTCTATGTTGTCACATCCCTTTGTTGATGTGTAAACTGGGTCAAGTAAGTGTCAACTGAAGCTTCAGCCAGAATTCAATGCCAGGATTCATTCTCTGTCTTAACACTAGCTACCAGATGATGTTTTATCAGTCAACTTGAGTCTTCTCATGTTACCTGTTGACTCTGTTCTGTTTGACAAAGAAACTGTGTGGGTTGCTAGTATATTTTTCCCTCAAGACAGCCTAACAAACACGGCATTACCTGTGGGATAAATGTTAGCCATGGGAAAAGGAAACAATATTCCCTGGTATGCTGCTCATTGTCACATGCTACGTCTTTAGTTTCTTCTGAAACCCTTCTTGGAAACATTTGTCTCCCAGTTGTAATTTGTATATTGCTGCATCTTTTGAAAAAATTATTTTGAAGTCTTAAGATAAAATACTACATGAGAACAGAGTGGGAAAGGATCTGAGAAGTGGCATTCATGGTAAAGTATCTTTGTTGCATCATATTTGTTTTGACCTGCTGCTGGCTAGAAAGAATAGCATAGACCACGGATTGGCAAACTTTTTCTATAAAAGGGCATATATGTTCAGTTTTGCAGGTTATATGGTCTCTGCAGTACCTACTCAGCTGGAAAGTAGCTATAGACTAGGTAAACAAATGGCCAGGATTGTTTCCCAATAAATCTTTATTTATAAAACAAGTGGTGAGCCGGATATAGCCCTGGGACTGCAGTTTGCCCTGTGCTGGGGAGCACAGAAGAGAAGCATTTGACTCTTAGAAACATACAAACCTGAACCACATCCTGACTCTGATACTTGCCAGCTGTGGGTGCCTGGCCATCTGAAAGCATCTCTCAGCTCATCAGTTTCTACTTAAGTAAAATGGGACTAATTGTACAACCCCTCTAATGGGTTATTGGGAGAATCTAACGAGGAATCCTCGGTGATGAACACAGACCTGACACAGTAAGCACACATCCAATGCGAGATGATATTGTGGTTGCTGTGTTGCTGTGGCTGCCGGGATGGAAGCCCTGCTCCACTCTTCCTCCTCCAGTCTGTTGCCCATAGGGAAGGAAGATTAACATTAACATGGAAATTGATCCAAGTGTCTCTTCTGCTTAAAGCCTTTCTGTGGTTTCCCATGCCTTTCACCACGGCCTGATCTAGCCCACGCTTCCTTTTCCAACATGGCGGTGTTGCTCCCTCACTCTCGCTGGGTGGGCTCCAGCCATACTGAAGCAATGCATGGAGCTCTTTTGTGCCTTGGGACATTTACCTGCCACTTTCTTTCTTTTCCAGAATGTTCTCTCTTTGGCTTTTCTAGAGGCTGGTGTCTTCTTATTCATTATGTGTTTGCCTAGATGTTGCTTCCCCGGAGAAGTCTTTATCATTCTCCCACCAAAACTATTTTCTCTTAACTCTCGGCAAAATTCATCAAGAACCGTGCCTGTCTTATTCACAATTGAAATCACAGTGCTTTGTACAGTGTTCTGGCGCATAATAGACACGCAATAAACACACGCTAAATAAAAGAGTAAGTGATTTAATGATTTATGGTGATAATCATGAATAACTCTGAAAGCATGGGACCTCAGCAGGGTTTCATCAAACTTCAGCCGTCTTCAAACTACTTCATGATTTTTACCTTATCTAAGTACCATTTTTATTACATATATTTACAATTTTTTACTCCCTTTTTTCACTTTTTTTTTTTTTTCAGTAAACCAGGGATTGACAAACTATAGCCTCAGGGTCAAATTTGGCCCTCTACCTTTTTTTGTAAGTAAAGTTTTGTGGAATACAGCCATGCCCAGTTATTACTGTATTGTCTACAGACACTTTCACCCTGTAGTGGCACTTTCCCTATAGTGCCACTTTCCCTATAGTGGCAAAGTTAGATAGTTGAGTAGAGGCTATCTGGCCTGCACATCAGGAAATATTTACTGCCTGATTCTTTACAGCAAACATTTGTCAACTGCTGTACTGGGTCATAAAAACCACCAAATCGCATGTTTGATATGCTAGTTATGTTTTTGTTTTCATTTTCATTAAAAACGATCTTGTAACTATTATGATTTTTTAAAAATTATTTACTTAAGGGCCCACTAAAAACATCTTGTCTGCCATCTCTGGTATGTGTGCCACACTTCAGGAACCAGTGCCACAGTAGTCTTTAAACAACATCAGTGACATTCTACACCTGGGTGGAAGTCCAACATGTGGGTCCCTGACTCGGTGCAAGTTAGAACGTTTTCCCCTCCAGAGATCCTTTAGTGACTCCTTTATTTTGGGAAGTGCAATTTTCAAATTTACCCAGTGGTAAATTCATGGGCCTTCCTCCCCACCGTGCTGTACATCTGCCTGGCGTGCTCTTGCTAACCTTCCACACAATGTGCTGAGAGTCTGACGTGAACATCTGCATCATGGATGTCATTATAACAGGTGTCAAAAATGCTACTATGCCCCCAGAACACCTAGACTCTTGACAAGATAGATGAAACCTATGGCTCTCTGTTTGTACCCGTGCTTCCAGATACCAGGACTGATGGCTTTTTCTCATATTATGAATAACCAGTGGCTGTTCTGTTAGATGGCCCTTTGTAAAGAAAATTCTGCCTTCCAGAATTTTCCCCAGATTTACTTGTTGCATTACGAAATCTCTTGTAAATAATGCCAAGAAATTTGCAGATGCCTTATTTTTGTTTTTCAATGGAAGTCATTTGTGTTATTACCTCGAAGTGAAATGTGTATACGGTAAGCCTCTTCCAGTTGCAGCAGGCAGAAAACCCCACCCAAATGGCTCAAACAATTAGGCAGTTTCCTGGCTCATGCAGCTCAAAAGTCTAGGACAACTGGCTTCAGGTACTGCTGGTTCAAGGAGTTAAATTACATCACAAAGGCTTTGTTTCTCTCTATTTCTCTGGGTCACTTTTACTATGTTGGCTCCATCCTGAGGCAGTCTCTCTCCTCGTGATGACCAGGTGGCTCCAGCAGCCTCAGGAGTAGGTCCACCCTCACGGAGCTGGCCTTTGTCTCAGAAGTTCTAGGCAATATCTCATGACAGCAAATTGGGTGTGCTGGTGCCAGGCTCAACCAAGAGAAATGGGATGTGCTGATAAGTCACATTTAGGACATGCAATGCCTGGAGCTGGGGATGGAGCTAGCCAGCCCCCTAAGAATCACATGGACTCTAATTGGGGATCTCAAAGCAAGATGAGAAGCTATTATCAGAAGCAGCATGAATAGGTGACAGGGAACAACAACAACAGCAGCAACAATAATCAATTTCTACTACATAAAAAGCCAGCTTGCTCCCCAAGGCTTGGTTTTCCATTTCACCTTCTACTGCAGGATTTTCAGCCTAAGCACTCTTGACATTTGGGGCCAGATAATTCTTTGTTATGGGGCTGTCTCATGAACTGTAAAATCTTTAGCAACATCCCTGGCTTCTACCTCTCTGATGCCAGTAGCATCTCCTCTTTACCCCCACCCCAGTTCTGACAACCAAAAATGTCCTCTGGGAGCCAAAATGGCCCCCAGTTGAGAATCACTGCCTACTGTTACAAGTGGAAAGTGGGGAACAGAGGATTATCACCTCATGATTCACCAGGGAAATAATACTAAAAGGGGAAAGAGCCACTTCCAGGGCTGGGCTTGACAACATTTCAGCATTGGGTTTGAAGCCTTCGTTTGCTCTCTTTTTCCAGTGAACCTGGGGAAGGTTGTCAGAACCCCAAAGGGCCCAGCCAATCCTATCAGCAGAAGCAACTGTAGTCTAGGAATGAAGGATCCTAGGGTCGGGAAGTTCTAGGTCTCCCTCCTGTTAACATTAACACTTTTTTTTTTTTTTTTTTTTTTTTTTTGAGACAGAATCTCACTCTGCTGCACAGGCTGGAGTGCAGTGCTGCAGTCTCGGCTCACTGTGACCTCTGCCTCTTGGATTCAAGGGATTCTCTTGCTTCAGCCTCCCAAATAGCTGAGACTACAGTCACACACCACCATGCCTGGCTAATTTTTTGTATCATTAGTAGAGATAGGGTTTCACCATGTTGGCCAGGCTGGTCTCGAACTCCTGAGCGTAAGTGATCCAACCACCTAAGCCTCCCAAAGTGCTGGGATTACAGGCGCGAGCCACCGTGCCCAGCCTGTATTGCTTTTAGTACAGGTGTGAGATTTCAGTGATGATGAATGACAACTATTTAGCAAAGGAGCAGGTGTGAGATGATCACTCAATAAATATGAGCTTTAATTTTGTATGTCATTATAAGCATCATCATCATCATTTAAACCATGTTTTCTTGGCCAGGCGCAGTGACTCACTCCTGTAATCCCAGCACTTTGGGAGGCCGAGGGGGGTGAATCACCTGAGGTAAGGAGTCCAAGACTAGCTTGACCAACATGGTGAAACCCATCTCTACTAAAAATATAAAACTTAGCTGGGCATGGTTGTGGGCACCTGTAATCCCAGCTACTCAGGAGGCTGCAGCAGGAGAATCGCTTGAAACCGGGAGGCAGAGGTAGCAGTGAGCTGAGATCCCGCCACTGCACTCCAGCCTGGGCGACAAGAGTGAAACTCCATTAAAACAAAACAAAACAAAACAACAACAACAACAACAATAAAAAACAGGTGTTGTCAAGCTCAATGGTATTGGCATCATTTGGGGGCAGATTATTCTCTGTTGCGGAGGACTGTCCTGTGTGTGATAGGATGTGTAGCGTCCCCAACATCCACACTGTAGAGTTAGTAGCACTCCCAGTTGTGTCAATCGAAAATGTCTCCAGACACTGCCAAACATCCCCTGGGGCAAGAAGGGGGATGGGGTGAGGGACAGGGTGGGGACAAAACTGCCTCTGATTGAGAACCATTGTTTTAAACCCACTCAGGGACAGAATGACCTTCTGGCACAGTAATAATTCTCTTGCTATGTTTTATTCCCCAAAGCTGGTCCCATGATTTTCCCGATAAAAATAAGAAAGTACTTCCCAACCTGCTTAAGAAAATGTTTGAAGGTATCAAGGCCAGATATAATACCCAGATGACTGTTATTAGCAACTCTGATTTCCTGATGCAGAGGTGGGGAAGGCATTCCCCTCTCCTTTGGCCTTTATCTCTCAGAAATGCTGTCTTAAGACTCCTAGATCACACTTGTTCTATTTCAGTTTCAATCTGGCCCAAGGGACCCATGCAGCACATCCAGTTAGTTACTTAAAATGTGTCCTAATGTTTGGCAACCCGATGGAAAATAATTGCTCTAAACCTTGGCCTGCATGTTCTAATGAAAATGCTTTTTAGATTTAATGAAAACCGGATGTGAGGGCGATCTGGCTGTGACATCTGTCACCCCATTGATTGCCAGGGTTGATTTGGCTGATCTGACTGGCTAGGCGAGTGTCCCCTTCTTCCTTCACTGCTCCACGTGTGTCCCTCCCGAAGCTGCATGCTCCGGTGAAGAGGACGCCCATCCCCTATAGAGGAGGACCGGTCTTCGTTCAAGGGTATTCGAGTAGCTGTGCTCACCTGCTAGAACCTCCAGACACGCTCTCAAGGTGCATCAGATTTAATGAAGGCCATAGGCCAGACCATGAATACTGTGGCATTTTAGATACACAAGAGTGGATATGCAGAAATATGGTATTGCTGATAATGTGGATGTGTACAATGAGGACCTTCAGTTTTCCCATGTTTGCCTGACACTGAGGTTTCTCGTGATCACTGAGAAGCTAAGTCCGATTTAGAGTCTGGTAAACTTGGCTCCCACCATTCTCCATTCAAAATCAACAGAATATTGTGGTTACGAGCATAGCATTTGGAGGCAGACAAACTTCAATGGCTACTTAGCAGCTGTGTGTGGCTGGCGCATCACTGGTACTCAATACATACTGGCTGACTGTTGAACATTCCCCAGCCTCAGCAATAATAATGCATAATGCTTAGTTTATTCATCTTGAGATAAAAACAGTACCTATGTCTTGGGTAGTAAATTAGATAATCTTTGTAAGACATTTAGCACAAAGGAAACAGTCAAAAAATTATAGTTACCATATGTAACAAATGTACGAGATTCACAAGCATTTTATTCATTCTTTATTCATTATTCAACTCATTTTTATTTAGTGCTTTGTGTACTGTGCTAGCAATTAGTAATTCAGCAACTAAAGAGACCTAAATGAGCAATTGCATACTGTTTTCAAGTTAATAATACTGTAAATGTTTAATGTGTAGAGAGTTTTTTTTTTTTTTTTTGGTCCCATTTGAATCCACCATGTGATGAATTATCACAAAAAAAATGAACTGTCTCCAATTATTTAACTTTCTCAAAAATTAGCTAGAAAGTCAGGGGGGAATTTCCCTCTCAGTTCCTGCCACATCTCCACAGCATTCAATAATATTTTTTTAATTTTCAAAAAGAAGTGAAGTTTCCAGGCAAGGCACTGACAAGTAAGTTTAATGGAATTTATTGTAGGCTTATTCCTGATCTATCCCAAGAGTCCCTTGATTTATGTGGTTTATCCCATAGCATAAGAACATGGGCTACATGGATGAGGAATGCAGTCTTAATGCCAGGGTTATGGTTTTCTGTATCCTTGGATGGTTACAATTCCCTCTCTTAGTGTATTTTCATATGGTTAAGTCTTAGTGTGATTCCATTGCCAATGAGTCTTTGCCTAGGTGCTTGGACCACCTTTGATGCCATCTTGTGGTCCTACTAGTCTCCGTAGTGAATGAGTGGTGACCTCCCCCACCACCTCCCAGCTCAGCCTGAGAAGTAATGGAATGATCTTCTGTTGTCTAGGCACCAGCAAGGAAGAAAGAAGACCCAAACAGGTGCAGCTCCTTTGACTGAGGGTCAGGTATGAAGGATGCAGCCGCATTCCTCAAAGGCAGGTTTTTCACACAAGCTTATCTGGAATGTCCCAATTCTCAATTTAATAATAAAAGTCATAAACCCTATTATTATTATCATCTAGTGATTGCAGAGGGCCCTCTCTGTTGCAATTCTCTTGTCTTAGAATAGTCTACAAGGTCCGGCTTGGACTCGACTTCTTGCAGAAAGCCTCCACAATCTCTCACACCTGAAATAAAAGTGGTCCCTCTCTGATCATTTGCTACAACCTAATGTTTCTTCGCAATACTTCTTACTGCCTGAAAATATCATGCATATTTTTGTTTACTTATTATATTAGTATGTTTTCACGCCGCTGATAAAGACATACCCGAGACTGGGTAATTTATTAAAAAAAAAAAAAGAAGTTTAATGGACTCATAGTTCCACATGGCCAGGGAGGCCTCACAATCATGGCAGAAGGCAAAAGGCACATCTTACATGGCAACAGGCAAGAAAGAATGAGAGCCAAGTGAAAGAAGAAACCCCTTATAGAAACAGATCTCATGAGACCTATTCACTCATGACAAGAGTATATAGGAGAAATTGCCCCCATGATTCAATTATCTCCCACAAGGTCCCTCCCACAACACATGGGAATTATGGGAGCTACAATTCAAGAGGAGATTTGGGTGGGGACACAGCCAAACCATATCACTTATTTATTGTTATTTCTTCTCCTCTACACACTAACCTGGTCCTATCATGATAATGGGGGTCTGTCTGCAGCAGCAATGAAGGGGGAATGGAAGGAATCCACTTTTTGCCAAGTGAATAAGCAAGTACTCAGTGCCAGGTGCTGGGCTGAGGCCACTGCTGAATGCTGGCTGTTGTTTGTGATTCAGTGGCTAAGATCTGACCCCCGCCACCATTGGATGCATGTTATCATTAATCCTGGAGATTCACTGAGATTAGTTAACTTGCTTAAGATCCCACAGTGAGTAAAAGATTGAGCCTTGATTTGCGCTCATGGACTTGGATTCCTGTGCCTGCCTTCTTAACCTATTTGCAAACGCCTCAACCTCACTTTACCTCTTCATTTCTAACGAGGGAAGTTCCTTTGCCTTCCTGTTTTCCAGGTCATTGCCCAGGTCCTAACCCACCTGTCTGGTTTTGCAAAAGTCTAAACCTCTTGTTGGCTCTGGCTTTCTTTCCCCCATTAATCTTCAGAGCTCAAGTTGCATCAAATGGTTAAAAAATAAAGTACATATTATTAAACTTTTCAATAATGGAGTCACTTTAATATTGGGAAATTCAACCGCAGGATAATGCTTTTTGGCAAGCTCCTGTGTTAGCAGGAAGCCTGCAGTGAAGGTATGCAGAGAGAGAGAGAGTGAGGGGGCATCTGTTTGCTGTCAGTTTCTCTGACAGCTTGGATGGTTTGTTTGTGTCAACGTTCCCAAGGATGGTAACTATGATTTCACAAAAGGGTCAAAGCCCATCAAACCTTTTTGCCTGCTGTGGTCCCACCCCCAACCGGTCTCTCCTGCCTCCTTGTCCCTTGTAAATTAAATCACATTCCACTGCCTTTTATTGAACAACCTCTGGACAAAATTCTCTTCCACACATTCCTCGCTTAAGGCAAAGTAATTGGAACAGAAAGTGCTACTGGCCAAGAGCCACCAACTAATTGCTTTATGCCCACTCCCCTCGCCAGGGGCACACCCAGCATTGACAAATCCATGGCTCTTTCCCAGTTTTTTGAGGTTTCTGAAACAATTGGTCCAATCTTAATTGTGGGGGTAGGCGGGGGAGACGGAGACGCAAAGCAGGGGTAGGGGTGGGAGAAAATGAATTCTCTCTAGTCATTAGTACCTTTTACCTGGTCTATTTAATCTCCTATTATTTTGATCATGGATATCTGGTTTTTTAATTTCCTGTAATCCAGCAAGGAATGCTTTTCTAAGGACATCTGTGGTCTCTGCTTTTTGATGTTCCAAAAATTCTAAAAGAGATGTTTTGTCAATGACTGGATATTTCATTAGAAATCCAAAGATTCCCATTAACTTGAATTATTTTCATAGCTCTGATCAACTTTTAGGTTAATAATTCATGATATTTAATAAAGTGTTCAGATCGTCACCAAAATTATTGATTTAATAATATTTGGTCATTAATAATGAAAAAGGAGGGGAAAATGATTGTTCCTATCACTTACATCAATTTATTCCTTATTGCATTGCAAATCTCAGGGAAAACCAATCATCGTAGCAACTTTTAATATGCCACCGTTGTTCTTAGTAGAAGCCAGGAAAATGTTCTGCATTTTAAAATGCCTGTATTCTTAAGTTTAAAGAATAAATACAACGAAGGCATCTGTTTAATCCAACCATTCTTGATTTTAGCACTTTCCAACAGTTTGTAGAAACCACAGCCCCCACTCCTCCCAGGTTCTCTAGCACATTTCAACTGGCTTTCTTCCTCTTTTTTATTATGTTCTATTGAGTCACATTGTAATCACCTTTTGTGGTTCTTTGCTAATATACTTTGTAATTTGAAACAAGAATTGAGCTGAAAAGTTCATCATCAATTTATTTTGGCAACGTGGAGGTTCAAAGAATTTTCCCGTAGAGGTCATATTGGTGATGGGGTTAAAGTGAGCATTTCATCTTATATGAAAAAAAGAAGTAGGAGTCACATGTATGAACCAGATGTGTAAATATTGATTACTATTTTGAAGTTATCACATTTTATTTCCAACTTTAAAATAACTTTTCTGGGGAGCCTCGTTTGAAATTTGTCCTCATTGTTGGAATATCCATGTGAGGACTGTTTTTTTTTTTTTTTTTTTTTTTTTTTTGGTAATAATAAATAAGTCTCTTGGCTGACTTCCAAGAAGAACCTACATTATTTCAAATTCTATTCAATACTTAATGGTGTTATGGCAAATTTCCAGCATCTAAGTTTCCAGGCAATGAGAAATTTCCCTCTAGAATTGTATTTTGATGGAAACTGACTTCCTATATTGGATAAATAATGGACAATATGTATGCAACTTTAGCTCAAGAAACATCATCAGAATTCCCCCACCTGAGGCTTTCTCTGCACAGGCCAGAACATCTGCAGGAAAAAAGTGCCTGGGGCAGGGATAGGGTCATTGTGTCTATACAATGCCAGAGCATCTGTATATTTGAAAACATTCAGACAATTAACTCTGTTTTTCACTTTTTATCACATAGACCCGGTTTGAGTTTAACAAAAAAAAGAAAGAAAGAAAAGAAAGGGAAAGAAAAGGAGAGGAGGTGGGGGAAGAGAGGGGAGGGGAGGGAAGAAGAGGAAGGGAAGAGGAGGGGAGGGGAGGGGAGGAAACAGGAATACTTTTAATAAGACCATGAAGAGTGAAGGGTGCGATTTACAGAGAGTAGAAACAACCTTTGCAAAACTCAAAGAGTGTCTGTAACATCTCAGCTGAAAATATGTTTTGGGTTCTACAATAGTGATTCTAAATCCTGCTATAACACAAATACTTCATAATCAACCTCCACCCATCTTGTTTAATATTTAATCTGTAAAAAAGTTCTGATGGTAGAACGGAAGAATTTGACTTGGATTTTGAGTTGTGCCGCTCATGTAGTTTAGGAGAGAACACTGTTTTTCAAATTGTGGATCAAGGCCTGTAAGTACAGTTAATTTTGTGGATTCTGACCAGCATCTTTAAAAAAAAAAAAAAAAAAAAAAAAAAAAAAAAAAGAATAGATTAGAATACATTTGGGTACCTTGCATGTAGCAAGGGAAGTAGCATTTTTTAGTTGACTGTTTCTTTATAACATACGAGCACATGTGTACTGGGTCACAATATCAAATGTGTTTTTTACTATGGGTCAATTACAAAGAAAAAAGTTCAAAATCCCTGGTGTAGAAGGGACAGTTTCTCATATTCGGGGTAGAAAGAAGTAACATGAAAGCTAATATGCAAGAATTATACCTCCCAAGTATATTGAAAAAACATCATCTTTTGTTGGTTTCATTTTCCTGTATCCGAGCAAAAACGGGTATCTTTTGGTTCTACTTCTCTCTTTATTTCTCAAATGCTCAGCAGACAGCGAAGTCCCCAGGGGTTTCTTAGATAAGCAACCTCTGATGGTATGTTTAAAGGAGAGTTTAATTTCACAAAAATTAAAATACGCCAACTACCTAATACATATGTGTGCATCGATTGCTTTTATTTAGGAAAGACAAAATGTCATTCCAAAACCAGGAAGAAATTGTTTGAGGAAAACTGTTTTGTCTAATTTGTAGGGAAAGCAGAGAGAGTGCTTCCGCTTGGTTTTGAAACAGGAATGGAAGTATAGAATAACTTCAGTTACCAACATTTTTAATAACTTAGAGAAAACTCATCTCACTTCTCCATGCTGCCACTATAATTTCAGGCCCACAGGTAGGTTGACCTGACCTCTGGGAAGTGTGACTTGCCCCTCACCATTTCAGTCACAGGGCATATTTGCTGTTTATATGAAGCTAGTGGCCCTCAGTATCATGGCCTTTCAGGTGCAGATTTTCATGCTCCATGATGAATCCAGCTCTTGCCACCTGGATTTTAATATTCATTGCTAACTTGAGGAGCTGACACAGGTGGGACAAGATTTCATTATGAGCCTCTTTGAACTTACACCAGTTATAGGAATGGAGAAATAGATTTCACCCAAGAACATTTTTAATGTTATGTCAGAGCCCAATTGATCTGATGGACTTTTAATGACTTCACTGATAATAAGAGAGATCATGACTTAGGCCCGCTTCCGCCAGTGTGGAAAGGTTGCTGGCACTTTGCATGGTCTGATGAGATCTGAAGTGGGAGGAAATGGACTTCTGAGTTCTAAGACAATGCGCTCCACAGAGGTGCCATGATCCACCGGCTGTTGGGGACATTGACCACTGGGCACACGTGCTGTGAATTCTGCATGCCTCAAGTCACCTGAATTCATAAGCAAAAGTCATAACCTATCAAGAAAGCAGGCAGACTAGGGGGTGGGGGGAAGGTGAGAGGGTTGGACTCACCCACAGACACCAGAAGACCTGAAAGAATCCTGAATAAAGAAGGAGTGGAAAAAGACAGGAAGAACGTTTCCCCACTGTTAGAGGCCATTTAGGCTGCTTAAGAGCACCAGGAGCAATCCAGAGAAAGTACTTTTCACTTGCATTTTAAGCAAATAGGAGGTTTAGCAGGACATTATCACCTGGAGAGCACAGTAATGGGTAATTGAGTAGGGAAAGGGACTGTGCATTTCTGATTAATATTTACCAAAGTCTGTGTGTGTTTTTTCCTTAAATGTTAACGACGCGACAGATCGAATTGAACAAAAGACACTGTGGATGGGAATATGGTACTGTGCCCATCAAATTCTGCCTCCTCTATGCTTGGCTTATGATGAATACCATTCTTTAATAGCAAACTGGTGTTCGTGAAGAACTTACTACGGAGGCTAAGAGAAAACCAAGAATGAAGGAATGCCTGCCTGGCAGTGATCAATCACCCCCTTTTAAAGATGAACCAATCCTTCTTTTTTAAAGTAACAGTTCATACGAAGGTCTCAAACATAAATATGCAAGGCATCGAAGCAATTACAGTTGCCCCATCCTATTCATGTTTGAGGAGATGAAGATGGCACCCACCGTTCCCGGGAAGGTTTTCTTCCAGGAGAAAGGAGCTGAGGCTCTTCTCCAGAGAAGCCTTCCTATTAAACAGAGGTTAATTATTGGTACCAGCAGCATAATAATATCCTAATGCCAAAGGACGAAGTCACATTTGGTTAAAGATTTCTACATTCCTAGATGCAGTAGTCAAGCGAGAGTCACTCCTGGGAGAGCTAGCTAAGGAAGCCACGCTTGAGAACTAAGGAACACGAGAGTCTGTCTTCAGAGCCAAGATGCCCGAGACCCAGAACTCTTCGTGGCCACATGGAATTTGCGGTGCCTTTTTCAGTTTACCCCTGACTTTATCATTTCTTGCTCAAAAATCTTTAAAACAAGGTTTCTCCACTTCCTTTACCTTAGCACTGCTGACATTAGGAGCTAGATGATTCTTCTGAGAGGAGCTGTGCTGTAATTGTAGAATGTTTAGCAGCATCCCAGGACTCTCCCCAGTGGATGCTAGTAGCAGCCCCTTTACTCATGGTGATAATTAAACTGCTTTCAGATATTCCAAATGTCCCTTGGGGGGGAAAATCTCCCCCTGTTGACAACGATGACTTTAAAGATAACGGAACCTTCAGAAAAGTTTAATCTTTTCTGAATGCCCAAAGGCCTTAATCTCATCTCCTTTAACCTCCGCTTCTCATTCACTGATACCCATCCCATAGGGTTCTCTCTCTTTTTTTAAGTTATATTTTATTTTATTTTTTATTTTTATTTATTCATTTTTTGAAACAGGGACTTACAGGGCAGCCCAGACTGGAGTGCAGTGGTGCAATCACGCCTCACTACAGCCTCAACCTCCTGGGCTCAAGCCATCCTCCCACCGCAGCCTGCTGAGTAGCTGGGGCTACAGGCACACCCCAGCATGCTCAGCTAATTTTTGTGTCTTTTGTAGAGCTGGGGTTTCGCCATGTTACACAGGCTGGTCTCGAACACTCCTGAGCTCAAACAATCTGCCCACCTCAGCATCCCAAAGTGCTGGCATTTCCAGGCATGAGCCACCACACCCAGCCTTATTTTATTTTTAATTGGCAAATAATAATTGTACATATTTATGGGGTACAATGTGATGCTTTGATACATGTATACATTGTGGAATTATCAAATCTGGGTATTTAGCATATCCATCATCCAAATCTTTAATATTTTTGGGGGAAAACATTTCAAATCTTCTATTGGTTATTCTGAAATCTAAAACATATTATTAATTGTAGTCATCTTCCTGTGCAGTAGAACACCAGAACTTTCTTCTCCTATCTGACTGTAATTTTATACCCATTGACTGAGGTCTCCCTGATCCTCCCACACTCCAGCCTCTGATAACCACCTTTTAACTCGCTTTTACTTTTTTTAGATTCCACATATAAGTGAGGTCATACTGTATTTGTCTCTCTGAGCCTGGCTTATGTCACTTACCATAAATAATTTCCTGCAGTGCCTTATCACACTTTCTGTTTTTTCTTTTTTCTTTTCTTTTCTTTTTTTTTTTCTTTTTGACACAGAGTCTGTCTGTGGCCCAGGCTAGAGTGCAGTGGTCCTATCATGGCTCAATGCAACCTCCACCTCCCAGGTTCAAGCGATTCTCCAGCCTCAGCCTCCCGAGTAGCTGGAACTACAGGTGTGCACCACCACGCCCAGCTAATTTTTGTATTTTTAGTACAGATGGGGTTTCACTTTGTTGGTCAGGGTGGTCTTGAACTCCTGACCTCAAGTGATCCGCCCCCCCCTCGGCCTCCCAAAGTGCTGGGATTACAGATGTGAGCCACCGTGCCTGGCCCTTCTCACACTTTCTAAAGTGCTCCAGGAGCAAGCCCTCTGCCTGTGTCTTTCCCACTGCTGTTTCCTTTTAGGCCCAGTTCACTGTAGGGTCCTGGTGCCCAGAACAGATCCTAGAATATGGACACACAGGTGACTTGACCTTCTCCCACAGCCCCGTATCTGCCGAAATTTCCTCTCCCTTCAAGCCATAGCCCAGTGGGTTATTTTGCAGAAGGCTTCAAGTCTATCATCATGGTTGAGAACATAAAATCTGGAGCTATCCTAAGCTTGATTTCTTCTCCTCAACCTGCCAGTCATGTGACTGGCAAGTTACTGTAACTTCTCTGTGCCTCAGTTTCCTCATCTGTAAAATAGATATCATAGTGAAGTCCATGAGGGCCTCAGAGGGCTACTGTGAGAATTGGTGAAAAAAGCATCTGTCACGTAACAAAAGCAGCACCGCCTCTGTTTGCCGGAATTAGCACCTCCTAGCCTGAAGCCTTCTCTGTGGGCGTGGTTGGAGCATCCATCTCAGTTTTCTTGTAGCATATTTTCATTGACTACAGTTTCTGAGCCAATATCAGGTCATGTTGGGTGATAGCACCTAAGACAAGGGGCCAGAGGTCTGAAATATGAGCAGCCTGAAAACCTGTGGAGAGTAGTTGTCATAATTATAGTTCATTCCCGTGTGTAAGCATACACGTGGGTACCGCTCGTATCTTCTCAACAGAGCATGGGTGGGAGACCGTATCTTCATCTCTGTTCCAAGTGCAGAGGTTTTAATAGAATAGGGAGAGTGTAGGGGGCCCCCATGTAATATTTGTTGATTTGAATTCTTCTAATTTAATGAAAGGAGAGTCTCTTTCAGAAACTCCTCTTTCTGGCTCCCCAAGTCCTTCAGTTAAGAAAGAGATGGCCTTTTGCACCCTCTAATTTCTTTTTTTTTCTTTTTTTTCTTTATTTTATTTTATTTTATTTTATTTTTTTATTATACTTTAAGTTCTAGGGTACATGTGCATAATGTGCAGGTTTGTTACATATGTATACTTGTGCCATGTTGGTGTGCTGCACCCATCAACTAGTCAGCACCCATCAATTCATCATTTATATCATGTATAACTCCCAATGCAATCCCTCCCCCCTCCCCCCTCCCCATGATAGGCCCCAGTGTGTGATGTTCCCCTTCCCGAGTCCAAGTGATCTCATTGTTCAGTTCCCACCTATGAGTGAGAACATGCGGTGTTTGGTTTTCTCTTCTTGTGATAGTTTGCTAAGAATGATGGTTTCCAGTTGCATCCATGTCCCTACAAAGGACGCAAACTCATCCTTTTTTATGGCTGCATAGTATTCCATGGTATATATGTGCCACATTTTCTTAATCCAGTCTGTCGCAGATGGACGTTTGGGTTGATTCCAAGTCTTTGCTATTGTGAATAGTGCCACAATAAACATACGTGTGCATGTGTCTTTGTAGTAGAATAATTTATAATCCTTTGGGTATATACCCAGTAGTGGGATGGCTGGGTCATATGGTACATCTAGTTCTAATACCATAAAAACCCTAGAAGAAAATCTAGGTAGTACCATTCAGGACATAGGCATGTGCACCCTCTAATTTCTTTCTTTCTTTCTTTCTTTCTTTCTTTTTTTTTTTTTTTGAGACGGAGTCTCACTCTGTCGCCCAGGCTGGAGTGCAGTGGCCAGATCTCAGCTCACTGCAAGCTCTGCCTCCCGGGTTCACGCCATTCTCCTGCCTCAGCCTCCCGAGTAGCTGGGACTACAGGCGCCCGCCACCTCGCCCGGCTAGTTTTTTGTATTTTTTTTTTTAGTGAAAAGCCAGGTCCTACGCTTCTTACCAGCTTCTTACCAGAACAATTCAGGGTAAGATTTGTTATTTGTCAGAACTTGTGGAACAGTGTTTTGTTTTTAATTTTTCCTAACGTAATCTATGTTCCCCATGGGGAGCTTGATTAAAATGTAGATTTCTAGGCTTCAGCTTAGACTTACCAAATTAGAAATTCTGGTGATGGGACCCAAGAGTCTAAATTTTTAAATGCATCCCAACCACTCATGTTTACTCTCACTCCTGTTGAGAACCACAACTTTAGGATAAAGCAGCAAAAAGTAGAGAGGCTCTTTGGCATTACACACACACAGAGCCGGAGAGAGTCTGAGCTTGAAAATGCTGCCATTTTTATGAGGGGAGTAAGATAGAATTATTTTCCTCTGTACTTTCTGTCATGTTCTGGATAATGTAAGTTATGCACATGAAGGTATTTTCTTTTTTAAATGAAAGGGTTGTAGTCCACATTCCACAACTCTTAAAAACAAGCCGCCCTGAGGAGGAGGACTAGGTTTTTACAATTATAGCTGGAAGAGAGCACGTGTTACCCTCCACACAAAGGGCAGCACAGGTAGTCAACAAGTTCTGAGACTTCTTTCTGAATATCATGAGTGCAGACTATGACTTCAGAGCATCCCTTTTGGGAAGTCTCCATTACCAGGTGTACCAAAAAGGGTTCCATATGGCTCCAAATATTCCAGTAGGATTGGATGCATATTTGAGCACAACCCAAAGAGATGAAATAATCCATCCTTGGTTTATTTCTAGATGATTAATCTCTCCTCAATATCCAAGATCTGTTTGATGATTAATTTGAGTTTTCCCACAACCAAGAATCTGTATCACATCCTCACGAGGAACAGAGCCCCACATCCAATATGATTTATTTAAGAAACAAAAGCAAAGAGGTTGCTAAGTCTCTTCCTTCAACGTCCCTGTTCGCCAACAATTTCATACCATTAATTTCTTTTTCTTCCTTCCCTGCAGTTTCTGAAGAATACACAACTCTCCCTTCTGCCCCTCCACCCTCCACCCTCCAAGAACTCAGGACATTTCTTGGGATTTTTTCATCGTCTCTTTTCAACTGGAGGTATTCCAAATGGACCTCTTGAATTCCCACCCTCTCATCTCCTGACTTCTCCTCTCTCCATACGAACATTCTCAAATCTCTCTTTTCAACAAATAAACAGACAAATAATCATAATACATAAATGTACTTCCATACTTTAGTTTTCTCATTTTAAAATGGGCTTAAATAAAGTATCTACCTTAAAGGTTTTGCAAGGATTAAATGAGTTAGAGCGAAAGCTCTTAGAAGATTATTGGCCCACAGGAAATGCTCATCTCCTGTCAGGTAATAATTTAATGGGAGCATGTGTCTGTCTCAATCACCTATCATCTGTCTGTCTGTCGGTCTCTCTACCTGTCTGTAGACCTGTGCTTCTTTCTCGATCTACCCTGTCTCTCTCTTATCTTTCATTATCAACCTCTTTGGAAGAGTCCTTCTCATTTTCTCCCTGGAGCTCCTCCCCTCCCACTCACTCCCATCTCTTTCAATTTGCTTTGGCCAACCCTCGCTGGACCTGAGGACATAGTTGCATGGCCCATCCTGTGACTTCTCTTTTGAGCTCATCCCTCCTGAAAGTACTGCAATGTGGTGCACAGAATTTTAATTCTCCCTTTCTTTTATTTGCAATGTTGCAATGGCGTTTCATTGATATTTCCTCTTCTAAAAGAATCGTTCTTTGGTTGTGGATGTGGTTGTGGCTGCTGTTGTTTTCCTGATTATGATAGAAACAGAAGCTTGTAGTCCCAGATAATCTCTCCTGACCGACTTTGCAAGAATTGGAGTGCTGCTCCTTCCCGACTTCTGTGATGATGCTTTTGCTCTGTTCGTCCTCTAATGACCCAGTAAATGTCATGACTCCCTAGGACTCTGTCCTGGGTTCTCAGCTCAGCTCAGCTCAGCATCTTTAGACTCAGAGATCTCAAAATAGCAACCTTCAAGAAGGACCTGGTCCACAGAAACGTTCTGTTGGAGCTTCACAATACTTTAAAAAAAAATTAGTTTCTACATTTCCATTTGTTCACCTAACAATTCCTATTTCTGGCTTCTTTTGAAAAATCAGGGCATTTCAGCATGCCAGTCTTGTGTTTCTGTGTGATCATGGCCAGCTGGAGCTATGAGTAGAGCAGTCCTAATCAGGGCATTTCCAAGTTCTTACAACCATCTTCACTGAATTCTGTTCACTGCCCCACCCCTCTAGGCCACTGAAGTAGTCATTCCTATTGTGCTGGCCCTAAGTAAGTTATGGCTCTGCAAAACAAGGACAGACACATTTTTATTTTTCAGCCCACCCTGGCCCTCATGCCCACAGCCAAATTCTCACACATAAATTCCAGACTTTGTCCTGCCCTCACTTGCTGCTCACACTTGCTGCAGCCCTTCTTCTCTATGCCTTTAGCATAACCTTCAGAACTCAACATTCCGTCTGAGAGGGTGTTCGGCTCTGGAATTCTAAAAGAAAAAAAGTAAATTATGTTATGCATTACTGCTTGGAGGAATGCTAGTTGGGAACCACTACTCTATAAGAGGACTCTAGTTACATAATAAAAAAAAAATGTTAAGAAGATGCGTGATCAACAAGGAAGGCAGGCCAACGTCTGTTGGAGCAGTTGGGATATGAGTTAAAGAGTACTGGAAATATGGTGGTAAGGGGTGGAAATTCAGACCATAGTGAATCCAACAGCCATGGCAGAGAAAAGTTGGGAGACAGATAACGTTAAAATAAAATAAAATAAAGCAGATGCAAAACCTAAAATAAAGCTACAGAAAGAGCTTGTGGGTTGGCGGTGCCACCGAGATATAGATGGAGGCAGAGACTTGGGGAACTGTTGATGGTTCTGGAAGATGCAGCTGAGTCCCATTTTGGGCATACTGAGTCAGATGCCAGCAGACATCTAAAGAGAAATGTTCTGTACAGTTGAAGGTAAGAGATGACATGGAGAATAGAAGGGTGGATCTAAATGGCAGTTTCAGAAGTCACCTATATATCTGTGGTTTTCAAAAAGTTCCCTATGAGAAGGAGAACACAGGGAAAGAGGAGGAAAAGTGAGGAGCCCAGGCAGGAGAATAAAGAGTCAAGAGAGAAGTACAAGGTCAATCAGAGAAGTTCAGAAATCAAAATGATAGTTTGATATAAAAGGAAATTGTCCAAGAGGGTCAACTGAGCAAGGAAGAATATCTGCATAATATATCTGCATGAGTCTCTCAGACGTGGCCAGGAGAACATTATTTATTCAGTCAATGAATATACACTAAGCATCTATTATTTGCCAGAAAGTGTGCCAAGAAGAACAATTCATCACTGAGATTATATCCATCAGTGTAGACTAGGTTTTGCTACACTGAACTCCCAAATCTTTATGGCATAAAATAACAAAAGTTTATTTCTTACTTATGAAAGGGGTTCTGATCCCTGTCATTCTCATTCTGGGCCCAGACTGATAAAGCAGCCACCCTTTGAAACATGGTGCTAACTCTGACAGACAGAAGGAAGATATGAATCAGCTCTTAAATCTCCTCCCAGAATGGAAAAGCAAGTGCAATTCTGGCACACCCGCAGAGAAGAGACCTGGAACATTGGTGCAAAGCCTCACTGACTCCACCAGGGTTGATTGCAAGAGGGAGTGGAAGACATTCACAGCCCTAAATATTTTCATGTTATTTCTCTAGCCTAAGGCCAACTAGAGGGGCCCAGTGCAAAATGGAAATGCAGACCCCAGATTGAGCCAGGAAAGGCAGTGTTTCCTTCCCTCAGGCCCCCACCTTAACTCAGGGTGATGGGATGACCCCCAAAGATTGCACGCTGTGGTACCTGATGCAGAGCTTACAATCCTTAGGGGGTCATCCTACCACCTGGGTCAGGGATGGGCAAGAGGCCCCACCTACCATGCCTTGGTGCTGCCACCGCCTTGCCCCATCCTGAGATGCTGAGGGCATGTATCTAACCCTGACTGTCTCCGCACCTATGCCCCAGCCTCACCAAGAACTGAGAACCATGGCAGAAGATGGGCCTTCCCCCCACCTATATGACCCAGTGGCCACTCAGGCAAAGCCAGGCAACAGGAGCAAGACAGGGACAAGGGAGAAACCCAGGTGGGGCCCAGGTCACCAGAGGGCAGAGAGGGACCAGCTGAGAGCCCTGCTTAGGGAGCGGGGAGAGCAGAACCATGCAGGAGCCCACGCTCCAAGCCCCTAGCTCATGCCCTATGTCCCACCGGACTTCAATTAACAAAGCACAAATTCACAGATAAAATTATTAAGTTCTTCAAGACGGCGACCACAGAGCCCCTTCTGAGAGTGAAATCCTGTGCAATTGAACTGCCTTAAGTCCATTTTAATGCCTCAGTTTTGACTGGAAGGACATAGATTTCTTCTGCCCCTTAATCTGTCTTCTACTTTTTCTATCCTTCATTCCAATTATTCTCAAAATCATATTCAGATTAGGGATAATTCTAATATGAAATTCATTTTGTGTTGGTTTTTTGGGGTTTTTGTTTGTTTGTTTGTTTTTGAGACAGAGTCTCACTCTGTTGCCTGGGCTGGAGTGCAGTGGCATGATCACTCCTCACTGCAGCCTCGACCTCCTGGGCTCAAGCAATCCTGAGTAGCAGGGGCTACAGGTGTGCACCACCACACCTGGCTGATTTTTGTATGTTTTGTAGAGATGGGGTTTCACCACATTTCCCAGGCTGGTCTGATATTCTTGAGCACAAGCCATCTGCCCTCCACAGCCTCCCAAAGTGCTGGGATTACAGGCATGTGCCCCTACACCCAGCTGGAAATACATTTTGGATGTAACATAAATCCCATCTACTGAGATTACATGAACAAGCTTGAATATAACCTATTATTTTTTGATAGTCTTCATCAAAGATATTGGACTCTTTGTAACCCCTGGTTTGCGGCCTGAGAAAAGGATAGGTCAAGGGTGGAAGGCACAAGTTAACTTGGCAGGACCCATAATTTACAAGTTCCAGATTTATGCAAAGCCTAAGAATATCAGCCATGGCTTGCAGTGAGATTGCATATTTGATAAGCCCTCAGATTTCCTCTTTGCCATGGAGGTGGACTGCAGAAGAAGTCAGGTGTCAGGGAAATAGAAATAGGTGGTCTTAATGTGCTCTCTGGTGTTACATCTGTCTGTAGAGAATATAGCTTACAACAGATTAGCAGACCTGACATATACTGAGAACGCAGTAAGAATGATGCTGTTGATGTTTTCAGCAATCCCTGGAGGGAAGGTTTCTCTTTTTTTCTTCTCTTTCTTTCTAGAATTTGTTTATTTGTTCCCCCTCTGTACTTGGTTATTCGTTAACCCATTACTGTTGATCTCCCTGAAATAGTTTTGTGTATCTAACCATATTAAACCCACTTATTTATTGTAGTGTATCACTGTTTAGCATATTGAATGTTTATTTATAAGCCACTCATGTATCTAACATTTGCCTGATTGCTACTTACCGATGCTGTGTGCTGGCATGTATCTGACTGAACTGCACATATATTTGATACTCTTAGATAATATGAATAAATAGAACTGTTTAGAAGTTCTAAAGAGAGGTTCAGAATATCTAAGAGGCAAAACATTCTGCACCCAGAATGTGCCCTAATACCCAGAAAAATGTGTCCTAGAATTGACTCTGAGTGTGTGTCTGAACAATAACAAAACTTGGCAGTCCTTAAGCGTAGGTTAATCCCTTTTAGTATGTGCTTTTAATACCTTAGGCTTCTCCTCTTATCACAAATTAATAAGTATTAGTGTTTTATATAAGGCTGCTTTCCCCAGTCATGTCTGAACTCCATAATGGGATCCAGAAGTGTATGGATTATCTGGTTTTCACTCAGCAATGGCTCTTTGACACCTCTCAATGCATGGTACCCACAAAAGCTCCATATAGTCAGGGCATGGTGGCACATACCTTATAATCTCAGCTACTTGGGGGGCTTAGGCAGGAAATCACTTGAGTCTAGGAGTTTCAGGCTGCAGTGAGCTAGGATCATGCTCTCACATTTCAGCCTGGGTAATGGAGCAAGACCCTGTCTCTTAGGAAGGAAAAAAAAAGGTCCAATACACATTTCTGGAGTGGATGGTGATTGCTTTGTTCCATTTTGACCAAGACTCTTACTTTTCTAATCTCTTATAAATTTGTGTCTGGGATTATGCTAATTTACTTATACGTGTTTCATGGATGAGTACACACAAAGCATCCATGAAGAGACAATCTCAGATGAGTGCTCAGAAGCTGGGCTTTGGACCTGTGTTTATGCATGGTCTTGAGCCTAAGTAGCTGCTGAACCTTGGACACATCACAAAATCTCTCTCAATTGCAGACCATTATCTATAAAGGAGAAATGGTACTAGTACCCACCTCACGATATGAGGAAATGAGATGATCAATGTAAACTATTCCGTATACAGTAAGCACTCCATAAATAGTAGCTACCACTGCTCTTTCCCGTGCAGTCTGGTCAAATTACATGCTTCAGGCACCTCTGTCAGCAAGTTAGAAATTTGGGGTGTAAAATGGGCTTCTCAGTGCAAACTTGTTGGTGTGAAGATCCACTGCTCTGGATCTTCCCCACATGGCTGCTCATGCTCAGACAGAGGCAGTCTCTAGAGCTTACACACAACCCTAATTTCCACTAAAATTCTTTAGAGAGGAGTTGGTAAAAGAGAGGGGTGATTATTTGAGCCTTCTGCTTCAATTATTTTATGCCTGGGGTGTGTGTTTATATGCCCCCAGCAAACACTGAAGCAGGAACAATGCATATGTGCACTAAATAAGAGTTACTGAAGTTTTAAAATTGTGCCCAGCAATTCTGAGGATGGACCTGAGAGGCAGGAAAGAACCTGGGTTGGGTACCACACGTTATTCCTTGCATGTGGGAGTGTTAGTTCTCAGTGACTAGTGTCCACTGAGACAGATGAAGTGTCCTTGCAGGGGCCAAGTCTTAAGCATTTGGGTGGCCCCCTTACCTTGTCAGGCTTCCTCATTTGTTCATTCAACAAATACTCATTGAGGCCCTACTCCATGTCAGGTACTGCGCCGCGTGTGGGGGTACAAAGCTTTTCCCCTTGTGGATCATACCTCCTAGAATAGAGGGAAGCCATAAATATGTGATCGAATTGTAGGTACTATTTGGTGGCGATACGGTTTGGCTGTGTCCCCATCCAAATCTCATCTTGAATTGTAGCTCCCATAATTCCCACATGTCATGGGAGGGACTTGGTGGAAGGTGATTAAATCACAGGAGCAGGTCTTTCCTGTGCTGTTCTCATGGTAGTGAATAAGTCTCATGGGATCTGATGGTTGTATAAAGGGCAGTTTCCCTGCACACACTCTCTCTTGCCTGCTGCCATGTAAGACGTGCCTTTGCTTCTCCTTTCCCTTCCACCATGATTGTGAGGCCTTCCCAGCCATGTGGAACTGTGAGTCCTTTAAACCTCTTTCCTTTATAAATTACCCAGTCTCAAGTATGTCTTTATTAGCAGCATGAGAACAGACTAATACAGGTGGCATGACAAAAATAAGTAAATAAATGACACAGGGCAAAGGAATTAAGAATGGTAGTGAGATGCAGAGGTGGGGAGGGGGGAAGTGTTCTAATTAGGTCACCAGGGATGTGATATTTGGGCAGAATGAGGTGAGAGAATGAGTCTGTTGAGAGGAGAGGAAGCACATTCCAGGCAGGTGAGCAGGTGCAAAGGCCACTGGTGGGGAGATGAACTCCAAGTGGAAGAAGGGGAGGCACATAAGCAGGATTTGGGGGATCAAAATTAGAAATTATGGGTTCATATTGAATGAAAGAACAACAAAGGAATGAGTGGATTGATGGATGTGGGTGTGGATAAGTGATTCAATCCAGCAATGGGGAAAGCAATGGGGAAACCAGTGGGCTGCTGTGATTACCGTCAAGGAAACCAAGCTGTCGTGAGACAGGTGCTGCAGTGAGAACAGTCTTGTGTTTCATTACTTCTCTTCCTTATACCAGTTAGCTCTGCAATATTTTCGAGCCTCAGTTTTCTCATCTGCAAAATGCAGATAATCTTTCATACTTCTTATCAGAATTAGAGATTCTGTGTGCATCAATAAACTATTACTATTAATTGATTGCATTACGTCATACTATTTTAAATATATATTTTTCAAAATGATGAAAGAGAAATGCACATTTAATGCATTATATATGCATATATTTATGCATTATATATTGCACATTATATATATATATTTATTTATATATATTTATTTATTTATATTTATATATATATATTTATATATATATATATTTATATATATATATATTTATATATATATATATATTTATATATATATATATATATTTATATATATATATAATATATAAAGCCTAGCAGGAGCCTAGCAAAGAATCAGTATAAGACTTCCCCATAATAGGAAAAGCAAATCCATATGTCCGGCAAAGAGAAGGTGGTCAATAAATGTTCATTGGATGAATGAATTCATGGATGAATTCATGAATATGAAGCACAGATACTGCTGTTATTACCAAATGGTGCCTTTGAAGATAATATAGAGGCAAACCCATGCACACACCCTCCTGAACATATCCACAGTCCCCTTCATCCCCCTCCACCCACCAACATACACTTGTGTCAAAAGTGTCTTCAATAAGAAAAGTAACTAAGAACTACTTTGTGGGGAAGACTTTAAGGCTGTGAGTCTCCTTCTCTCTCTTCTGACTTGCCCCTTCTCTCCTGGCTCTGACCTGGCTCCTGTAAATCCCAGCTGTCCTCATTGTTGCCTTCCACTTGTCTTGGGGCTGAGAGAAGAAAGCCAAGCCCTTTTGTAGTCACCACCCTAGAGGGTGGAGGCTCTGCACATCTCACTGCCCATTCTCAGAAGAGAGTGAGTAGGTGATTTCTCTGGTTCTCGCTGAAAAGTTGGGCAGCTGGGCAGTGACTTGAGACTGGGCTCCTGCCTTGGGAAGCTCCCAGTACTATGTCCAAGGCCAATGACTCATAGCCCTAGATTGCATTTTTCCTATATTGTTTTGAATGCATTTTTTAATTCTGCCAATGAGAAGATCAAGGATATAGCTCTATGTATTTGCTAGTGTCTTAATCAGTCTGGGCTACTATAGCAAGAACCACGGGCTGTGTGGATTGCTCAACCAATATTTGAGCAAGTTTAAATATTCCAGAGGCTGGAAGTCTGAAATCAGGGTGCCAGCATTGTTGGGTTCTGGTGAGGGCCCTCCTCCTGATTTCCTCATGGGGGAGAGAGAGAGCAGGGTGGAGGATAAGGTAGAGAAAAAGGAAAAGAAAGAGAGAGAGAAAGAGAAAGAAAGAGAGAGAATGCTTCAGTGCACGTTCTCTCATGCCTCTTCTTATAAGGACATGAATCTCCTCATGAGGGCTCCACCTTCATGACCTAAGTACTTTCCAAAGCCCCTACCTCCTAACACCAACCCATTGGGAGTTAGAATTACAACTTACGAATTTTAAGGGGAACAAGCATGCAGTTCTTAACACCTAGTAAGCTCCATATAGAGGTTCCTGGCCAATATCATCACTGTCTGCAAGAGATAACATATGGCATATCTTCCTTACCAAGAACAACTTGTAGTTAGCTAAACTAATTTAAGTCATTCATCTACTTAGCACATAATTATAAAGCACACACAAGGTGTCAGGCTCAGTTCTAGGCACTGAGAATTTTGAAATGAACAAGAGAGACAAAAGTACCTGCCCTTCAGGAGGCCCCTTTCTAGTGAAGGGAGACAGACAATAGTCGTGTATGTAACAAAATCAGCTAGTGCTAAGTGCCATCGTGCACATAAGATAGGGTTATGCATTCAAGAATAACACTGGGAGAAGGAAGCAGTTCTAGATTGACCTGAGAACCAAGTGAAAAGTGGGAGCCAGTTGTGCAAATATTTAGAACAAGAGTGTATCGAGAAGAGCCAGCTTCAAGTTCAGAAGTCCTGAGGCTTAGTTAATGGCATTGATCAGTCATTTGGGAGTATAAACTGAAATACCATATTTTAAAGCCATAGTCATGGCAAAAAGCAAGTGCATTCAAGGCATCACTTGGGTTCTAAGTAGCGCTCTGTTCCCATCTTTTGGCCAAGCAGTGGACAAATTCAATATGTTTCTCACTGCTTAATCCAATGTCTTTTCCGTGATTTCCCTCAATCCACCTGTGTCTCCATTACTAAATGACTGAAATGGCAGCTGGATGTAAAGGATGAGAAGTGTGTATTTTCATAAAGACTTGTCACGGTTGCATTACAGTTGGGCCACATGGAGAAGTGACAGAATTATCCTTCTTATCACTCAGGAGAATTGTGGAATTGTACAGTGATGGAATTTGCTCTTGATCACCACTGTTTGATTGGCATGCTTAGAGAATTTACCAGTGCATTCATGGGTTAAAAGGGATATCCAGATAAAGGAGCCAAATGCCTTTGCTGGCTTACGCTGTATGGATAAATGGTTCCTATGAAGCAATGTGTTGATAGTTTTGAGGGTTAGTGAGGGAAGATTTAGGAGAAATTTTGTAAGAAACAAATAGATTTTAATTTTATGGGAGCGGGATGGGAAGACGAGTTAAAGTATGACCAAAAAGCAGAAGAAGTAAATCCTAGTGTCTTATGTGAGGTCCACTGAAAGAAGAGCCTGAGGCAGGGATTTAGGTGCTGGTGATTTATAGAGGGAGAGGTCTCAGAAAAAACAAACAAACAAAAAAAAAACTAAAGCAAAACAGAAACTTAGAGTGAGGAAAGCAGGACAGGGCAGGAGAAAGAGTGGAGGGAGGGTGTGGTCTCAGGGAAAATCTGACCTTGGTCTGAAGCACAGGCAGAGGGCTCTGGAACATAAACTCCAGTGGAGCTGTCCTTGTTAGAGGTAAGGGGGTGGGATTTGTGTATCCCAGTGTCAGCTAGTCATCAGTTATGGGTGTCAGGGAGATTCCTTAACCTCCCAGGTAGGTGAGTGCTATCAGCCTCTGGGGACAATTTTCTGGAGCGGGGAAGCTGTAGGCAGCCAACAGTCACCACTTACAATAGCCATAGAATGGCCACACCAGAAAGACATCTTGGTGGGTGTACTAGTCCATTCTCACATTGCTATAAAGCGATACCTGAGAATGGGCAATTTATAAAGAAGAGAGGTTTAATTGGCTCATGGTTCCACAGGCTGTACAGGAAGTATGATGCTGGCATCAGCTCAGGAAGCTCACAATCATAGCAGAAGATGAAGGGGAAGAACACACATCCTATGGCTGAAGTGGGAGCAGAGAGAGAGAGAGGGCAGGTGCTGTACACTTTTAAACAACCAGATGTCCCAAGAACTCACTATCATTAGAAAAGCACCAAGGAAATGGTGCTAAACGATTCATGAGACACTCACCCCCATGATCCAACCACCTCCCACCAGGCCTCGCCTCCAACATTGGGGATTACAATTAGACATGCAATTTGCTAGGGACACAGGTCCAAACCCTGTCAGTGGAGTACTCATCAAGTCTCCTGCACGTACATTCTCCCCCTACCAAAAAAGATCTATTTTTCTACAAAAGAAAATGCATACATTCATTTAATTATTAACTTATTTATTCAATAAGAGCTTATTGAGCATCTGCTATGTTCTAGATACTGGTGTTACATCAATGAGTGAACTGGATCTGTTGCCAGTCATCATCAAACTTAAGCAAATAGGGACGAGACACAACTAAATGAGACACTGTAAGACATGATGATAAATGCCACGACAAGAGAGGTCAAGTTCATGGACGCTCAGAGCCCTCAGTGCAGCCGAGGGGAGAGAGTCCAGCACTATGCTGCCCAGCATGGTAATGATGAACACGTAAGACTGTTGAATGCTGGAAATGTCACTAATTCCAATGGAGCTATGTTGTATGCAATACACATGGGCTATCAGGATGTAATATGCAAAAAAGAATGTGAAAGATTCCATTGACAATGTTTATATCAAGTATATGTTAAAATGGCAACATTTTGAATATGTTGAGTTAAATAAACTGCATTATTAAAATTAATTTTACTTGTTTAACGTGGCTGCTAGAAAATGTTTATCACACATGGGGCTCGCATTATATTTCCATTGAGCAGCACAGGTCCTGGGACTTTGTAAAGCTTTATTTCTTCCCTTCTGCATCACAGAAAACCTCACAGAACAGTCTTCTAGCTAACGTGGATGTCCACTGAATATCTTCTCATAATAAGGAAGATATAGCCAAGAGTCTCTAAATCTAATATTCAGCATTTCTAACTGTTTGAGGCACCTGTTTTGTTTTGTTTTTAATAAGGACCTCTAATTATGGATTCCTCTTTATATTTTCCTCTGGTATTGAAAGGATCACAAACATACAATTTCCCTCCCACATCCCATCTAGATAATTGGAGTTTGATTCAACACTGTTTCCATCCACCACGGATACAATTCTCATTTCATGATTCCTTTCTTTCCCTTCTCTGCATGGAATGAGCATGAATATAAATCCGCAGATTCCAAAGTGAAAAGGCAAAGAAATATAAATGGTTTGAAGTGCGTCTCTTTTCAAGTAATTTTTTCACCTAACCTAGTAAGATGTCACTCCGCAGAGATTTCACAGTACAGCCACGCTACAAAGTATGATAATCGTTCAAAACATAATTGAAAGATTTCAAAAGTTGAACTGGAAGCATTTTTGTCAGAGTTTATTGCAACTATTTTGTATCTTTAAAAAAAAGTTTATGAAAGTTCTGTGACAAGAAGATAAATTATGGAACCATAAGAACGGGGAAATAAATGCATTCTGGAGACTGACAAACAGGGCAAATGACGAGAACATATAATTTTAGAACACAAAAAAAGGTAACTAAATTTGAAAAATTGCATTAGTGTATCATTTTCTGTATATGAGCCATTAGAGGGAAAAAGTGGAAATTACACCCTGTAACAAAGTAAAAATGTTTTCAGTGTTTAAAGGTAATTTTGTAATACTGCTACTATTACTTAAACTCTTACCTCTTATAAAAATCCAAAGACAGGACCCCTGGTGATATTACCTGTGTCTTAGGCAAAGAGCAACAATTTGAATTCCATTCAAACACATTTGTATTTTGCCAAGTGCTATCAAGCCCTGAGTTGCATAATTTGCCATATAAGTGAAATAGATACTTTTCCTCTGCACATTTATCACTCTCCTGTGGGCTTCATTACTGACAATCAAATCATAGAAGATGTACAAAATTGTCATGATGCACTTATTTTCTCATGATATTCGATACAAATAGTTCTTCTTTACAAATGGCCTCTTTTTTTTCTCTTTGCCACAACATTTTTGCTGTCTTTTCAGACTCTTAGGAAAGTTCCAGTGATAGACTTCTTTCCCCAGCAAATATGTAGGCCTCCCTGTAAAACAAATATTTCTATTTGGGGAAAAATTAAAAATGCTTCAGACAGACAAAATCAGTATTGTTTACAAGTAGTTCTTCTACTGTTACTCCATATGTGTGTCTGTGTGTGCATGTATAACATGTGAAGGTATTTGTGAAGACAATAGATTCTGCCTCAAATCATCCTCCTTTAGAGCTCATACATGTCTCATTACTAAATCGTCTTAAGGATTAAATTTAGGGTTACAATATCTAATACCCCAAATCTAGAAAATCTAGAAAAAAAAAGTAAATGAGGCAGTAGGCAATAAATGTATAGCCTTCATTGCCTAGCTTTTATTTTTTCTACTTTTCAGAGGATTATGAGTACAAATAAGTTTCAGTCTACTCTGAACAATGATGGCAGGCAGTTGACACTGCACCTGTAATTGGAAAGACTGCAGGGAGCAGTGGGGACTGTGATAAACTGAAGATGCATTGCTTCTAGACAGAGGAACTGCTGTCAACTCCTGTTTTGGGTTACTATGTGGAATGCTATGTTTCCCCCCTTTATTCCTTTTCAAGAGAAGCCAAAAATCTGAATGTCTTTCATTGAGAGACAGACATTTTCTGATTTTTAAAAGTTGATAATGTTTTTAAAAGTGTATAAACACCAAACAAGCCAAAGAAAACACATTTCCAGTGAGATACAGGCTGAAGACTGCCAGGGTGTGGCTTTTGTGGAAGAGACTTCTCTAAGTTTCTCGGGGAAGTCAAGGTCATTATACAAGAGTAGTGGAGTAGGTCCTGAGTCGTCTTATCCCTCTTCTCTCCCTCCCAGCAAGTGATCTATTGGAAATGAGATCGTCTATTGATAGACGTTGCTTAAAATGTCATCTACATTAGCTGCAAATATTCCACTTTTCTTACCAATATAGGTGGTATTTGAATGTTAAAAATAGTGATTTCTGGCCGGGCATGGTGGTTTATGCCTGTAATTCCAGCACTTTGGGAGGGCCGAAGTGGGCAGTATGGGTTGAGCTCAGTAGTTCAAGACCAGGCTGGGCAACATGGAGAAACTCTGTCTCTACCAAAAATACAAAAAATTAGCCAGATGTGATGGATGCACCTTTGGTCCCAGCTACTTAGGAGGCTAAGGTGGGAGGGTCGATTGAGCCCAGCAGGCGGAGATTGTGGTGAGCCAAGATCACGCCACTTCACTCCAGCCTGAGTGACAGAGTGAGACCCCCATCTACAAAAAAAGAAAGAAACAACAGCAACAGTGATTTCCTCTATCATCACAACTATCACAACATTATCGTCATCAACATCATCAGGAGTAGCATCTAGTTGAATATGTTTCAGGACAAAAAATGAAAGATCTGCAAATAAGACCACTTTTATTTTCTAAACTTCAAGTTAATTTCTGTTTCTAGCAGGGCAAACAGAAGGCTTTAATTTTAATCTTTTACGGGCTCTTCTTTCCCTAAAGTTGGGCCAGGGATCCAGAAAGTACTCCAGCACACGGTGTTTGGAGGGAAGAGGGGGCAGCTCTCTGGAAGGATGTACAGGCTGTTGGGTTACAGGGACACATTCATCACACCAGTCAGGATGCTCTCTCTGGCATCTGGGTCATGCTTAGAGGACGGATATTTTTCAGCAAGGCTGCCTCTGGTATCATGGCTGCCTAGATGCAGCAAAGGTATGAATCCCTGGGATGTTGACAATTTCCATTGTCAACATGTTCCATTTGCTGCACAGTTTCTCCTCCTCCCAGCCAAAGTGGACTCTCTTTTCCATCTGGAATTGGTGGGGGACAGGGCATGAGGAAGACCCACTCTCAACCCCCACTTCTCATTAAATACGTTTTCTTTTATTTCTGTTCCAAATTCTCTAAGCTTCCCTAGAGATTTAAACTTTTGGAAATAAAAAACCAGGGGGAGGTACTGGGTATTTCCGCTTTCTACTCTGCCACTTCCCTTCCCTGACATAAGAAACACCACCCATAACTACATGAACGGGTTGGAGACAAAACACAGATTAAATTACAGAAGTATCTCCTTACAGTCACCAATCTGGCTTCTCCAGCCACCTCTACACCAGCTCTGTGCTGGATCTCACTAGGTATTGTCTCATCTATTTTTCAAAGCAACTTGTATGAAGTAAATATTCTCATCCGTGTCAGTTATCTATTGACAGTGCTCCATAACCAAAACCTCCAAATCTCAGTGCCATAAACTTTAACAGTTTTTAGTTCACCAGTCTGTGAAGTACAGGTGACCCAGGCTAGAGCTGGGCTGATCTCAGTTAGTCCTCTTTGTAAATCTATGATCAGCTTCCATGAGGGAGTACAACCTCTGCCTATCTGCACTGGGCTCACTGACATTTTTAGGGAATTGACTAGTGGTTGGATGATCTAGGACAGCCTCAACTATGATGGCTGGGACAACTTGGTCCCATACCACACCTCTGTAATTGTGGAGCAGGCTAACCTAGGCATTTTCTTCTTATAGCAATGGCTGAGGGAAAAAGCATGAACAAGTCCATCCAAGTAAGCATTTTTCAAGTTTTTGTTTGCATCACACTTGCTAACATCCCAGTAGATAACATGGCACAGTCAAGCCTACAGTCAGAAGAGGAAGACACGAGTAAGTTAGCTGGCAAAGGGCATAGATAGAGAGAGAACTGAAGTACTGGGTGCCATAAAACAAGCACTACCCCATTTCCTGAATTATGGAACGGAAGCTGGAAGAATGAAACCATTTGTGTAGGGCCAGAGCCTGAAATGAAGGCGGCTGGGCTTTGAACCCATACATGCCTGCTTCCAAAACTGGACTCCTAAGCGCATGACTCTACTGTCTTAATTTTTAAAAGGTGCTTATAAAAACAATTCTCCATGTTAATGCAGCATCTTCCAGGTCAAATGGAGTGCTGGGTGATTGCCTGCTTAATATGGTTGATAGAGAAAGCAAACTTCAAGCCAAAACACCCTAATTTTCCCTAAACATACGTAATCATCTTAATTTTCTCTTTTCCTCTGTTGACATAGCTTAGGGAAGACAACTCCTTTGTAGCATCAGCCAGTGTTTCCCTGGGAAGCAGCATGCAGGGAAACAGGGTTGGCATTCTTCCCTTCTAAAAAATGCATTTCATGTAATCCCACTATCTTTCCCGAGCTGGTCCTTCACAACCCACTGGGGATCTCTTTTGCTTAACTGTACTCTTTTCCAATGGGTTTGAACCCCCCTGCATATCTGCAATCAGGCTTCTATTGGGCAATTTGGGACCCAGATTTAGTCCCAATCACTTGAATCCATTTGGAGGCTGAATTTCATTCCTAATGAACAAACTGCTCAAGCAGTGCTGATGCATCTGGAAGGACTAGGTCACTGACCAGTGACTGGTTGGTTCCAGAGGGCAGTGTTGTCCTAATCCGAGAGACAGATCACATTTTTGAAGAGCTAAATGCAAACTTGGCATGAGGAGAGGAGCTCTCTCCATGCGTCGACATGACCAGGAATTGCCAACTTGGTTTTACGGATGATTAGACTCTTTAGAATCTGGCATGAAAACCCTAGTTATAGACTCAAATTATAACAATAGTCATCATATAGCAGTAAAAATTTTCTGAACCTTTGTCAGGTACCAGGACCTATACTAAATTCTTTCTTTGCATTTTACCTTTGCGAGCATCCTAAGATGTTGATGTCACTACATGCCCATTTTCCACTTGAAGACAGTGAGATTTAGGTGACTTCTTTCCCAGGGCCACACTGCCAGCCAGAAAGTGACAGACATGGCCAGGGAGTGGGCATAACACATGATTGTTAGGAGGTTAGCAAACTTTGTCTGTAAAGGGCCAAATAGTGAATAATTTAGGCTTTGCGGACCATGCAACAACTACTCAACTCTGCTGCTGTTGAGAGGAAGTAACCATAGATAATTTGTAAGCAAATGGGTGTGACTCTGTGCCAATAAAACTTTACTTAAAAAGCAAGCAGTGACCCGGATTTGGCATCACTTTCGAGCTATATGGCTTGGACAATTTACTCAGCCTCTCTTGGATCACAGTTTTTGTCATCTCAAAAATGAAGATGGGCAGGGCGTGGTGGCTCACGCCTGTAATCCCAGCACTTTAGGAGACCAAGGCGGGCAGATCACAAGGTCAGGAGTTCGAGACCATCCTGCCTAACACAGTGAAACTCCATCTCTACTAAAAATACAAAAAACTAGCTGGGCATGGTGGCAGGCCCCTGTAGTCCCAGCTACTTGGGAGGCTGAGGCAGGAGAAATGGCGTGAACCTGGGAGGCAGAGCTTGCAGTGAGCCAAGATCGCACCACTGCACTCCAGCCTGGACGACAGAGTGAGACTCCGTCTCAAAAAAAAAAAAAGAAACAGAAAATGAGGGTGATAATAATCATAATGCTTAATTTATAGGCTGATTTTGAGGAGTAAATGAATGTTGCATAGAAAGTTCTTATTTACATTATTACTAATGGTTTATATTATTGCTAATTATTACTAATTACAAAGAGATATTGTGAAAGGCCGCAGAGGAGAGAAGTCAACAGCAGGTCCTCCCTGGGTATAAGTCTTGCCTCTCCGGTTACCCGCTGAGTGGCCTTGGGCATGTTACTTACCCTCTCTGAGCCTCAGTTTCCTTTTCTTGTAAAGAATGGTAAAAGGATGCATCTCACAGAATGATTACAAAGGTGAAGTAAATTAATGCCTGTGAAGCTTTTAGAATAGTGCCTGGCACATGGCAAACACTTTCTGGGTGCTCGCTGTATTACTATTATTGAATAATCATGAATTGAGCCCAAATGGGCCTAGCTTCCAATCTCAGGCTCTTTCCCACCCTATGCTCCTGCAGGGGTTCTTAAGTATTTTATACTATCGGGCAGCCCCCCAGTGATCTGCTGACACCTATGGACCCCTTTTCAGAATACTGTTTCTGAATGCATAAAATATATAAAAGATTACCCAAACACCTCATTATACAGGAATGCAGTTACCAAATATTAAAAAACACACACACACAAATTTTGATGCAGTTATAGATGAGCTTCTTTATTAACACATTAGATAATGAAATCGGTCAGTGGGCTTAATAACTGCTACAGTTTTGAAATAGAAATACATGTCCATGATATTTCAGTCTCTCTGCAACAACTGTAATGTGATATGCAGATATCTCCGATTTGTATTGGTGCTAAAGTCACAGGCCCCATGACTTGGTGGCTACATTTATAATAGTAGGAATGCTAAATTTCACTTAAAGGTTGGTAAAAATAAAACTCTGGGTTTTTGTTTGTTGTTTTTTAAATGCGCATTTATGGAATTCCCAGATTCATGGAACTCTTGATGTCCATGGGCTCCCAGGCCAGGAGCCTCTGTGCCTACTACCGTGAATAAGCCATTTTCAATGATAATAAACCTAAACAAGGCTAGTGCGCATCCACGTAAATACTCCTTGCATCTAGATCTTTTGGCACACAACCATCGATCAGATTTGGCAGAACGATGTCCACAAAAAGAGCCAGGACTTCCTATGCCTGTGCGATCACAAAGCATACATACATGGGTATGTGAGTGAGAAATTAGGAACTGCCTTGTCCCCTAATTTGATGCCCTACATGGGAAAAGATTGTCATTGGAACTAAGCCAACGAGAGGTAATAGAAACATGATACCAATGACCTCATCCAGGAAAAATAGCTACTGTCACAGGACAGAGATGCTGAGTATTTGTAGGTTTGGGGAGAAATATATTTGTTAGTGAAATGGAGCTTACTCTGGAGTGAGTAAAGGTGAATTATTTGTCAGATGACTAGAGGAGGTTTATGCAATATAGTATTATTGAGCGGAGCTATTAACAGAGTGAATTGCTATTGTGACATGCCATTAAATTGTTTTTAGTGTCCACAAAGGTATCATTCAGGAGCTGGCAGGGTTAGTAACAGAGTTGTATTTTTGGTGGACAGCAGTAGATCTTGAAACAAAATAGCATATTTTACAAAAAAGTAAAATATGACCAAAGCTGAAAGTCTGTAGTCAGAGGTAGTCATTTGCAGCTACTTGACAAGCACCCCGAGGATCTGAACAAGGCTTTCTGGATCCACACTGTTGTAGATCGTGGAGGCTGAAATCTGAGCAATCCATCAGGAAGGGGAAATGAAGGAAGTGAGAGGTAGAGAGAAATCTGAATCCTGGGCTCTTTCAAGGATGTTCTGTCTGGTCCATGAATGTACCTCCAAAATTTAGCAGAGAGATTGGCTTAATAATTATTGGCTGAGGGAAGGAAAAAGGAAAAGAAAAGAAGAAAAGGAAGAGAAAAAGAAAGAGGAGGCAGGAAAAAGAGAGGAGAGAGTGAATGAATTAACCAACCAAACTATTGGTGGTATATTGATGTATCTATAGATGTATGTGTGGGTTTGTGTGTGCATGAAGATGTATTTATTCATTTATTATTTTTCAATAAATATTGATTGAGTGTCCACTAAGTGTTCGGCACTGTGCCAGAAACTAAAAATGTGCTCAATGAGACAAAAAAGGGACGAAGCTCTCAGATGACTTACATTTCAGTGAGGAGGATTCAGATAAACAAGGATTGAAATAAGGTTACTTCAAATAGTGCTAAGTATTATAAAGAAAACAAACAAAAAATAAAAACATTGTAACAAGGGAGAGGGTAACTAGAAGGAAGCTATGGCTGACGTAGTGGCGCACGCCTACAATCGCAATGCTTGGGAAGCCCAGGTGTGAGGATTGCTTGAGGCCAGGAGCTTGAGACCAGCCTAGGCAACGTATTGAGATCCTGTCTCCAAAAAAAAATTGTTTAATAGAAAGAAGGGGCTACTTTGGGTAGGATGGAGGCCCTGAAGCTGAAACCTTAATGACAAGGAACCAACCATGGAAAGATCAGTGGAAACCAATGTTTGATTGACGGCGACCCACATGTCAGACATGCACTCAGTTCTTTGCACCCATTATTTGATTATTCTTTACTGAAAACTGTGAGCAGAGTATTTAGAACAACTTCACAGATGACAATGAAGAAAGTGAGACTCAGACAGACAAGATGACTTGCTCACAGTCAGAGGGCCAGGAAGAGGCAGAGGCATGATTTGAACCCTGATTTGCTGGATCCAAAGCCTCACAGATGAGCCAGGGTACCCCGCTGCCTCAAGACCAAGGGAAGCTCTTTATTCCTGTTCATGCTAACGAGGGGAGAAGAACTTGCCTAAAGTCTCTGTCTTTCGATTTACAAATGAGTGTTCTTTTTTTTATACCATGTTGTGGCTGTTTTCTGGCTGGCACTTGGCTTAATCCACAAACTTGTTGGTAATCCGGACAGTAGATTTCATCTTTAGGGTGATTTCCTAAATGATGCTAAAGAAAATGTACTTCTTTCCTATGTGATCAAAGAACTGAGTCATCTTCCTAAGTTAGATGGGGGGTGGGGGAAAGGGACAGAGACTTAAAGAAAACAAATTCTTCCACTGAAGAGTCTCAACCCCATATGGGACATGTTTTCTCATAACTAAACTCATATGGGCTGAGCCATGTAGACTGTTAGAAAAATAGAGTAGTTTTAGTATCAACCAGCCACATCCTGCTCCATTTCTGCCTTGATGCCTTGGTTTTAGTGTGTTTGTTTTCTGGTTCAGTACCTGCTTCATCGGGGCCAGTGGATTTGGTGTTTCTTGGTTTTTGTTTATATTTTAAGACAGTAGATTGCCATAAAACATTGTTAGTGTGATGATAGATAGATAATTGCTTACCAAAGATATACAACTTAAACCACCAAGTACCATTATTATACTGTTACCATTATCATCTTGGGTATTCAATTATTAATATTATTTCTTTATGTCAATACTCAAAGAAAGGAGCAGGAGCACTTTTTTATTTTTATTTATTTATTTTGAGATGGAGTTCTCACGCTGTCACCCAGGCTGGAGTACAGTGGTGAAATCTCAGCTTACTGCAACCCTCTGCCTCCCAGGTTCGAGTGACTCTTCTGCCTCAACCTCCCAAGTAGCTGGGACTACAGGCACACGCACCCACACCAGGTTAATTTTTTGTATTTTTAGTAGAGATGGGGTTTCACCATATTGGCCAAAGCTGGTCTTGAAATCCTGACCTCAGGATCCACCCCCGCCTCCTCAGCCTCCCCAAAGTGCTGGGATTACAGGCATGAGCCACCGCACCTGACTGGGCAGAAGCACTTTCATATGTGCCAGGAGGAAGTCCAAATTCATAACCCCCTTTGTTGAGCCTTTGGTAAGATATCAAAGGCAATGAAGTGAACAACGGCTGTGACCCCGTACTTACATATCTAGCAATCTAGTAGGAGAATCTCCGCACTAAGATATATGTAAAAGTATATCCAGTGAAACATTGGTAAAATAATGAAAAATTAGAAACAACAACAATGTCCAATAATAAGGAAATAATTATGTATTTTTGTCAGTAATATAAAAACATTATTTTTAGGGCAGTACTTCCCAAATTTTAGTTATTTGCACACCAATTTCACAATGTGCCATAGCTCTCTTTTATTTATTTTTAATCTTTAAATTTTGTATGTACATGGTGGATACATATATGTATGGAGTATGTGTGATGTTTTGATCTAGGCATACAGGGATTGGTTACATTTTTTAAAATCGGGCAATGGATCATCACCTACCATTAAAAATTCATGTTTATAAAATGAAACGTTTCCCACATATTAAGTAGGAGGAACAACAGGCAACTTACAAAATAGTATACATTATAATCTGTACCATACTACATCCATTTATAGTTATAATATATCAATAAATGGATGTAACTATGGATAGATACTGTTGGGTAATATTATTACATTGTTATGATACAATTTATCATAAGCAGTACTCTTCTTTACATTTTTCTATTACTTCCAGATTTTCCTTATGAAACATAACATTATCACCAGGAAAATATGCACACACACAATGAATGAAGGTCGGTGTTGAAGGTGCAAGTTTGGCCATTAGTCTATGCAGAGTGGCTCTGCGTGTCCTCTCCCCTCCCAGGCCTTGCTTAACCCTCGGTAGGAAGATCCACCCTTTTTCTGTGGCCAGCACTGGCTCCTGGCATCCTTCTGCTTGCCTTTAGGTTTTCAGCACAAATTCCTGATCTGATTCACCAGGTCCTACTTAATATGTATTACCAACCCTGTGTTGACAATTTCAGAAAAGCTCAGCGCTGCTTTTATACCCGTTTTCCTCTCGGAATGGTACCCGGCAAAGGGTGTTCTTAGAGATGGGTGGTCCTGTGTCTTACTAATTCGCATAAAGGGAAGGGGAGTGGTAGAAGAAAAAATAAGTAGGAAAAGAAAGTGTTTAGTTATGTGTGTTTGATAGTGGCTCAGTGGGTTTGCATATTATGATAGTTATCAATTCGTTAGCGCTAGATGCTGGGAATCTAAATCTATGTAAGACTCAAGAAGTGGTTGTGTGTCTTGCATGTGAACTGTATCTCAGAGCTAAAATTAAAAAAAAAAAAAAAAAGAAACAGTCATGGGAGCAAGGGAAAGCAAAAGCCAAAGGCGAGTTTTTTTTGTTGTTATTTAAAGTAACTGGATCGGCCAGGTGCGGTGGCTCACACCTGTAATCCTAGCACTTTAGGAGGGCCAAGGTGTGTAAATCACTTGAGGCCAGGAGTTCAAGACAAGCCTGGCCAACATAGCGAAACCCCATCTCTACTAAAAATACAGAAAGTTTGCCAGGCGTGGTGACGCAAGCCTGTAGTCCCAGCTACTCAGGAGGTTGAGGCATGAGAATTGCTAGAGCCTGGAAGGTGGAGGTTGCAGTGAGCTGAGATTGCTCCATTGCACTCCAGCCTAGGTGACAGAGCAAGTCTCTGTCTCAAAAAAATATGTGTGAATAATAAATAAATAAATAAAATAAAGTAACGGGGCTGACTGATTTCAGAGGAATGTGTATGTTGAAGGGCAGTGTGGTTAGCAGAGAAGATCTCAGGTGCTGGATTCAAAGTTGACTGGGTTCAGACCCAGGCCCTGAATTCATGGGCTTTGCTACCTGGAACAGAGACAGTCCTATTTAGTAATTAATATGGGTATCCAGCAACCAGACACCCAAGTTCCCATCCCAGCTTAGCAACTTCTAGGTGTGCCATTTTAGGCAAGTCACTTAAAGTCTCTGAGCTCCACTTTTGTGCATGCAAAATGAGTGAAATGCTGTTTCTTTTTCAGAATCAGAAATATATTATTAAGCCTCTGACACATGGATGATACATAAAATGGTGACTAATATTATCACTTTCAGTGATGATGATTTCATTTTATGTATGCGTCTTGCAAAGAGTAAGAAAAATAAGAATATGAGGAAGAGGGAAAGATAAATCAGATTAGGTTGTTATAATGATTTCATCAAATGGAGAACTCCTGAATGTTTTGTTATGTGTTTTGTTTTTTTGTGAAACACACAAGAAAGTCACCAGGACATCTGTGTGGGCATGTGTGTGCTCCCCTCCATATTAGATTGCATGTTTTAGGACAATGAATCAGTGAAAGAAAAGTGATAAATAATGCATGCTGACAATGTGATCATGTTTATTAAGAAGCAACAGCCTTGTCATCTTCATTTTCTTCTTCAGTGATTCTCTTCTCTAAGGGTTTTCTCTGCAGGGACTCCCTGCAATCTAGCTGGAGGCCATTCTCTAATTCCTGTTTGCAGAAATACCTGCTTTGCAAAAAAAAATAAGTTAAAAGCTGAACACCTGGGTCCTCTGATGAGTCTCCCACCAAATGCAGCCCCTCATTAGAGATCGCATCTCAGTTTTGAACATCAGGGAGAAACGAGTGACCCCACTCCACGCCTCCTGCGTGTTGGTGCCTTCCCACCCTCTGTTCTTGCTCCTGTCTTTCTGCTGTGAGTGTTCTAAGAAGTATCTTTAGTCATCTAGATTTTGAAAAAGAAAAGAAAAACCCAACTTTTCTTTTCCTAGAAATTTGCAGCTGCTAAAACCAGATGTTGACATTAGTGCCTTGTGACATCCTAAGATTTTAATTGGGGTTGCATTTTAATCTGCTATTCTTCACTCATATGCACTTGAATGACCCCGAAAAAAAAAAAAAAAAAAAAAAGCCACACTAGCAATCCTAGTCTCTGAGATGCCTGGAGCAGAATTTTGCTCTGTAAAACTGAAGAGTGTTGCATATTGAGAAAAAGACAGGGAGCGAGCCAGGTTGAGAAAGTGGGAGTGGTGAAGGAGAGTAGAGGGAAAGGGAGAGGAAGAGAGAAGAAGGAAGAACTTGCAGGCGGCAGCTAGGAACACCCTGGCTGGAGTGGAAGGAACCTCTCATGTGCCTCAGCCTCAGCCTTGTATCACCTCTTTGAAAATGTAATGATCAATCTGACCCAGGCAGTAACTGTTCAGACACACCCTTTCCTCAAATGTCTTGCTGTCTGTGTCCTAGGTTCTGAAAGAGGGTTCTATCTTTTGAGAACAGAGCTAGCTTAGGATTTCAGTCAAGGGTCAGCTTATATGTCTCTAAATACCCTTGAATCCCCTGCTACCACTCAGTTTTCTCATTATTCTTTCTGCCCGCCCCCCCGCCCCCGCCTTTTTTTTTTTTTTTTGAGATAGAGTCTCACTGTGTCACCCAGGCTGGATTGCAGTGGCACCATCTCGGCTCACTGCAACCTCAGCCTCCAGGTTCAAGCAATTCTCCTGCCTCACCCTCCTGACCTGGCTCATTTTTGTATTTTTAGTAGAGACGGGGTTTCCCTATATTGGCCAGGCTGGTCTCAAACTCCTGGCCTCAGGTGATCTGCCTGCCTCAGCCTCCCAAAGTGCTGTGATTGCAAGTGTGAGCTATGACACCCAACCCTGCCCGTAATTTGTATTGTCCTCAAATAAAAAGCTAATCTTAGAAAAACCACAGAGGTCTCCCTCTCTCTCCATTCTCCTTCCTAGTATTATACCATCTCTTCATCCTAAGACCTGCATCATCTTGCTGAAGGTGTGTGTACTGTGACACTTTATTGTTGAGTGCCAAGCCCATTGTGCTTAAAATATTCACTAAATAGTCAATTACCTGTGTACAGAATCCATGTTTAATTAGCTTATCCTGACATAAAATATCAGGATTTTATGTTCCCCGGCTTACCTCTGACATTCATTTTTAAATTAATGTTTTTTCTTCTTGCTTCCTTCATTTCCTCTCTTCCAGCCTTCCTCTCTTATTCTCTTTCTACCATTTTCTATCTTTCACGATGCATATCTCTTTGCTCTTTCTCCTTCTTTTCTCTCCCTGCTAGCATTAGATTAAGTTACAAAAGCAGTAGTATCTGTGTTTTTAATATTATTCATTACATTGCTTTCCTGACCTTCCTTTTCCCTCCAGGGTGGGAATGCAGCCCCTGAATTCCTTGACGGGTGGCCATTCTTTGACACCTTAGATTCTAACTTGCTCACCTTCTTCCAACTGCCTTCAGTTCGTTCCATTTTGACCACTGCCATCATTGGCTTCTACGTGATCCA